>NW_019154108.1:28113521-28139911 GCF_002288905.1 Enhydra lutris kenyoni | reverse complement strand
CTTCTTCTTCTTCTTCTTCTTCTTCTTCTTCTTCTTCTTCTTCTTCTTCTTTTAGTGTTTGTTTTTATTAAAGATACACGTGCCTCTAAGGAGAAAAATAGGTTCATGAGGTTTTTTTCAAAAAACATTTTTATTTATTTATTTGAGATAGACCAAGAGCAACGAGAAGGAGCAGAGGCAGAGGGAGAAGCAGACTCCCTGCTGAGCAAGGAGCCCAACCGGGGGCTTGAAGCCAGGACCCTGGGATCATGACCTGAGCTGTAGGCAGAGGCTTAACTGACTGAGCCACCCAGGCACTCCATTCATAAGGTTTAAAACTAAAATGAGCAGACTCTGTTTCATCTCAGCCATTTCTCTGCAGAGATAGCACTTCTCAGCTCTTTCATCAGTTCATTTGGGATTCTAGATCTATACACATGCTACCTTTCTACTTCTGAATTTCAAGCTTTAGGTCCTATTATAAAATGTTCTTTATTTTTTGGAAGATTTTATTTATTCTTAAGTAATCTCTACACTCAATGTGGGGCTCGAACTCCAAACCCCAAGATCAAGAGTCACATGCTCCACTGACTGATCCAGCCAGGAGCCTGTATGATAAAATGTTTTATTACAATTATATAAAAACTATTAACAGCTGAGCCAAGTAGTAAACTATGACAATCATGACAACTATGTAGAACTTTTTCCCCCTTGATATAATTAACTGTCTTCTTTGAAACTGTTGTTATACAGTTAACTTTTTATATACTAATTAATAATTCAACCCTCAACTCTTGGCCAGTAATCCAGATCTCCTCTCTATTCCTTCAAATATAATATTAGGTATTCCTTTTTCTTTTTTTTTAAGATTTTACTTTTAAGTCACCCAACATGGAGCTCGAACTCATAACCCCGAGATCAAGAGTTGCATGCTCCCCTGAGCCAGCCCACTGCTCCTAATATTAGATATTCTTTCAATTTAATCTTCATGGCAAAATGTCCATGGAGCATTTTAACCTGTTCCAGTGTGGGCCAGTTGTCTGCTGCGTGACATCCTAGTGTCTCCTTTTCGCCAGTATCCTGAGAATTCTCCTCGAGCCTCTTCTTGAATACCACACATTCCTCTTTCTTATTTTACCGTTTGCCCTAATTTTGGTGAAGCAAACACATCAGTAGCTTTCTAAGAAAGAGTATGTGGGATGTAAACTTTTGAGACCTTGTATGTTTGGAAATATCCTTAATTTTCTCTCATAGCTAGTTGGGAGTTTGGTTAGGTATATAATTCTAGGTGTGAAATAGCTTTACTTCAGAATTTTGAGGGGGTTTCCATTGTTTAATAGCTCTCATTGTTGCTGAGAAGCTGTATTTGTTTTCTATTTTTGTTAATAAATCACAAACCTATCAGCTTAAAAAGAATATCCATTTATTGGGGTGCCTGGCTGTCTCAGCTGGTAGAGTATGCAACTCTTGATCTTAGGGTTGTGAGTTCAAGCCCCTTTTTGGTTGGAGAGATTTGTTTAAAATAAAATAAAAATTTAAAAAAGAATATCCATTTGGGGTACCTGGGTGGCTCAGTTGGTCAAGTGTCTGCCTTCAACTCAGGTCATGATCCCGGGGTCCTGGAATCGAGCCCCGCATTGGGCTCCCTGCTAAGTGGAGAGCCTGCTTCTCCCTCTCCCTCTGCTCCTCCCCATGCTTGTGCTCTCTCTCTCTCTCTCTGCATCATATAAATAAATAAAATCTTTTTAAAAAAAGGAATATCTATTTCATGGATGATAATTCTGTTGTTGGTCAGAAATCTGAGCACAATGACTGGGTTCTCAGCTCAAGATACACAAGTCTGAAACCAAGATATTAGCTGGACAGAATTTTTCTCTGGAGAATCTGGGCAAAATTCACTTCCAAGCTTATACAGGGGTCTGGCATATTTCAGTTCTTTGTAGTCATAAAACTGAGATCCCCATTTCCTTGCTTCCTGCCAGGTAGCGACCTCTCACGGCTCCTACGGGTGCCTGCATTTCTTGTCATCCAACCTCCTTGTCTTCGAAGCCAGTTATGGACCCTCTCCTTTACCAGAAAGAATCCATCACTTTTAAAGTCTCTTTTATTTTTTATTTTTATTTTTTATACCTAGTATGTACAGTTTATTATGTTAGTTATATCTAAATAAAACTTCAAAGAATAAAAACATTACAGATAGAGTTGAAGCTCCACTCTGCCTTCCCTACTACCACCTCCAGATGACGTCTATCTTGAATTTGAGGCTTATCATTTCTATGCATGTTCTGTACTTTCAGTTCATGTTTGTATCCATAAACAATATATAACATTGTTTTGTATAATTGTATCATTTTATAAATGGTATACTTTGTGCATCTTTCTACAATTTGACTTTGCAGTTTTAAAAATTTTTTATTTATTTATCTAAATTCAATTAATGAACATATATTATTAGTTTCAGAGGTAAAATTCTGTGATTCATCAGTCTTATATAATACCCAGTGCTCACTACATCATGTGTCCTCCTTGACATTCATCACCCAGCTACTCCTTCCCCCATCTCTCAGTTTGCTTCCTATGATCGAGTCTCTTATAGTTTATCTCCCTCTCTGATTTTGTCTTTTTATTTTTTCCTCTCTTCCCCTATGATCCTCTGTTTTGTTTCTTAAATTCCACATATGAATGAGATCATATGATAATTGTCTTTCTCTGATTGACTTATTTCGCTTAGCATAAAACCCTCTAGCTCCATCCACATTGTTGCAAATGGCAAGATTTCATTTTTTGATGGCTAAGTAGTATTCCATTGTATATATATGCCACATCTTCTTTATCCATTCGTTTGTTGATGGACATCTGGGCTTTAAAAGCTCTTCTAATGCTAACCAGGTTGAGCCTTTCTTAAAGTTGACTATGCCATGTAACAGAACCTAATTATGGGAGTGAAATGCATCATATTCATGGTATACATGTTCATAGTACTCATGTACACAGAGGATGGGAAATTTTGCAGTGAGAATTCTACCACAGAAGTCTAAAATTATTCTAATTCATGATCTGTCATTTATATTCTATTTTTACCTCTGGAAGCTTGTAGAATTTTTCACTGTTTTCAGGTTATTGAAATTTCATTATGTGCTCTCCTATAGATCTTTTTAATGATTGTGCCATGCACTAGGTAAGTCTTTTCAGTCTAGAAACTCACATCTTTCTTTTTTTTTTTTTTTCATTCATTTATCTAATTGAGAGAGAGAGAGAGAGAGGGAGAGAGAAAACAAGCTGGAGGGGCAGAGGGAGAGGGAGAGAGAATCCTAAGCAGACTCCTTGCTGAGTGCAGAGCCCAATGCAGGGCTCGATCCCACAACCCCAAGATCATGACCCCAGCTGAAAACAAGAGTTGGACGTCCAACTGATATTGCCACCAGGTGCCCCCGAACTCTCCATCTTTCAATTTAATTTGCATATGTTCACTGATTATTTTCTTCCTTTCATTTTCTCTGTTCTTGTTTTTTCTTGTTTTCTGGAACTCTAATTACTTGAATGCTGGTCCACCTGGATTAGTTCTTTAACTCTTCTCCCCTCTCTCTGTTTTCTATCTCTGCTTTTCAATCTACTTATTTTTTTACAGCAACATTTTCCAGATATTAAAATTTTCATTTAGGTTCTCAAAGATTAATTTACAAGAGCTGATTTTGTTTTGTTTTGTTTTATTTTGTCTTGTTTGTATAATGAATGCTCTTTCCATGTGGCATCATGTTCTTGTTTTATGCATGCAATGTTTTATGTCTCTTATTTCTTTGAGGATATCAGTGAGGATTTTCTTTTTTGATTACCCTTCTGTTCCCATAGTCTCTTTTCCCTCCAGGTTATCTTTACATATTTGTTAGAAGCTTTCCTAAGAAAGCCTGGTAACTGTGATCTTTGGTCACCTGTTCTAAACCACAAAAAGCTGATTGTAAACTCTGAGCCCGTGATAAAGTCTTGTCAACCGGGAAATTTACCGGACAGTGAGCTGCTTTCTGCCACCATGTTAAGGAACTCCCAATGCTGGTATCTTTAGGTCTTTCTTTTTGGACAGCCCAGATAGTCCTGGAAAGACATCTCAAAGTCTTTCAAATATCCTGTCTAGAGTTTGTTGGCCCAGTTTTCAACTTCTTGGAGCTGAATAGGGGAAAAGAACTGAGGCTGTATGTTCTTGGTAGTATGTCAGGAATTCAAAATCATCTATGTTTTGGCACCAACATTAATATATGCCATGGTTTTCTGTGTTCACACCCAGTAGGGTGTGTAGAAAGTACTCTTTACATCTCATCTTTGTTTATTGAATTTCTACCATTCTTTAGATCTAAGCTCAACTGACCTGTCTAGAAGTAATTCTTCCTACCTGTATAATGGTTTAAAATATGGTTCATACCACTCATAGTACTTTAAGCATACCTGCCTTGAACTGTATAGAATTGTTTACTTATCTCTTTACTAGGGACAAAGTCTTTCAGGGCCATGACTATGTCTATATAATGGAGTTTCCCGTCAGGGTGTCCTGCTTTTATAGGCTTTTAACAAATACCTGTTGAATGAGTGTCAGACCAGAGAGTGATTACAAAATTACATCAGTGTTTTCTAAGATGTCTCTAGGGATTCTTTACTTTAAGGGCTTTCTGGAGAAACATTTTTGATCTTATTCATTTGGTTTTAGAGACATTCAGAAAAGTGTATTGTGTGATTGGAAATGTAACAGGAATAGAGAAATATAACAGCCCACCATCTTGTATCAGGTAACTCCCACACAGAACAGTGAAAGTGTCAAATATATAGATATTAAGATAAAGGGGTTTTTTTTTTCCATTTCCTTTTCTGAACCACTGCCAAATTATTGTCAGAAACTTCTATAACAGCAGGCACTACCAATTCTAAAATAATTTGAAACCAACTACTAACATTAGCTATTTTTGGATGGTTGACAATGCATGTAAGATATCTAGTCATTCTTATTCATGCTGCATTTGTTCAAACACAATTCAACCTGAGCATCCTAATGCTTTTTTCTAACAGAGACTGTCCCCCCAAACCTTCTTTTTCATTCTGGAAAACCCCTTTCTCAGTATTAGCCATGTAGATAAGTGCTTGGTATGTCAGAAGAACTTTTTTCTTTTTCCAGTTCCATCATTAATTTTTTTTCCTAATTTTTACTTATTTTTAAAATTTCTTTTCAGTGTTCCAGAATTCATTGTTTATGCACCACACCCAGTACTCCATGCAATATGTGCCCTCCACAAGACCCACCACCAGGCTCACCCAACCTCTCCCCGCTTTCAAAACCCTGTTAGCTCCTCAGAGTGCACTGTCTCTCATGTTTTGTCTCCACCTCCAATTTCCCCCAACTCCCCTCTCCTCTCCACCTCCCTATGTCCTCCGTGTTATTCCTTATGCTCCACAAATAAGTGAAACCATATTAATTTTTTAAAAAGATTTTATTTTCTTATTTGACAGAGAGATAGAGGGAGCCAGAGAGCACAAGCAGGAGGTGGGGAGGGGTTGGGGGAGAAACAGGGGAGGGGGGAATGGCAGTGGGAAAAGGAGAAGCAGCTCCCTGCTGAGCAGGGAACCCAATGTGGGGGCTTGATCCCAGGACCCTGGGACATGACTTGAGCCAAAGGTGATGCTTAACTGACTGAGCCACCCAGGCACCCCTCCATTGTTAATTTTTGTGGAGATGTAAACTTCCTTTTCTTGGTCTCAGTTTCATTTTTTTAAAAAATGACAAAGAAAACTCCCTAAATGTTAATCATTAAAACTTTTTAAAAAGTATCTTGGAAGAAGAAACTTCTGGAAACTAGATTTTCCCCTGCTTTCTGATTCCCTGCAGGTATCATGGTAACAAACCTAAAACTTCCTCCCATTTATTTTTCTTCCAGTTCTTAATTTCTCCTTATCCTTCAGGCTTCAGCACAAATTTTACCCCCTTTACTAAGTAATCTAGGTTAAGTGCAAAACAGTTTTCGAAGTGTAAAAAAGATGAAGAAAAAAGTAAAAACTTATAATCCTATCATTTGCAGAAAACAATTTATTAGTATTTGGGAATATCTCCTAATTCTTTTTTAGGACACAAATACGTACATAATTTAATTTAAAAATTGTATATGAAGTTGGATCATTATTTTGAATTTTTTAAAAAAGATTTTTAAAAAAATTTATTCATTTGACAGAGAGAAAGAGAGATCACAAGTAGGCAGAGAGGCAGGAAGAGAGAGAGGGGGAAGCAGGCTCCCCGCTGAGCAGAGAGCTTGACTGGGGGGCTCTATCCTAGGACCCTGAGATCATGATCTGAGCCAAAGGCAGAGGCTTAACCCACTGAGCCACCCAAGCACCCCTATTTTGAAATTTTTAAGTTAAAAATTACAGTATGAGTCTTTTCACATATTGTAATGTTTTTCAGGAGACAGCGTACTTAAGAGGATAGCCCATAGCATCAAACTTTTCTCTGGGTTCAGATCTTATCTTTCCCACTTATTAGCTGTGTAACTTTACATGCCATATCTCTCTATGCCATAGCCTCCTTAGATGATAATGAAATACTTATTTCAGGATTTCTCTGTTTATTAAATAAATTATTACATGTAAAACACTGGAATAACACCTTGTACATAGTAAATACACACTTTTAAATTGTAACAGAGTACTCTACTATTTGGATATATTATAATTTACACAATCAATCCCTTATTATTGAACATTTAGGTTGTTTCCAATTCTTTAATATTCCTTGTGCTTAAATCTATGTAAATTTATTTGATTATTTCCTTTGATAAATTCCTAGAAATTATGGGCCATACAGTAACTAATTTACTATTTATTATTTCTCCCTCTTTTTCTCCTTTAAGAGTAAGTTTCAGAGGACAGAAAATTTGTCTTTCTTGTTTAGTACTTCATTTCCAGTATCTGGAAGAGTTCCTGACACATAGTATAGACTTGATAAATTCTGTTTGTTGAAAAGAGTATATCCAGGCTGCCTGGGTGGCTCAGTCATTAAGCATCTGCCTTCAGCTCAGGTCATAATCTTAGGGTCCTGGGATTGAGCCCCTCATCGGGCTCCCTGCTCATCTGGGAGCCTGCTTCTCCCTCTCCCTCTGCCTGCCACTCCCCTGGTTTGTGATTGCTCGCTCTCTTTCTGTCAAATAAATAAAATCTTTAAAAAGAAAAGAAAAGAAAAGAAAAGATAAGAAAAGAGTATATCCATTTTAAGAATCTTGTCAAATTGATTTCCAGAAATCAACACTTCCTCTGGAGTATGAGAGCGCCAGACTCATGACTCCCTTTCCTGTTTCACGATGTCAGTTACATTCTCTGCCTAAAGAATCTTTGAGATCAGCATCCAAGAGCCGTCATTACTCTTCTGACATGCTGTTTATCACATATCACTAATCCTAAGTTTGTTAAAGAAGATAACTAGCCTTGTATTTTTTCTTTCCTCCTCAACATTTTGTGTCTAGAACCATCTTTTGCTATAATTAGTCCTGTCTTTTCATCACGATCATTCCTATTTTCATGATTGTACTGGGTTTGGACAAGGCGTATTGGTTCTAAGTAATAGCAGCTAACTTCATGTGACTTAAGCAAATAGGATAATTATTTTGAGAATATGGAGTTGTCTCCCAAAACTCAAGGACAAGAACGGAATGAGAGACCCTGGAAGGGCATAGTAGGCTCGAACCAAGAAATCAAGATTTTTCTCTTCCTTATTCTCTCTGCAGATTAGCTTCTCCCACTTCTCCTGACTCTAGGATTTTACATGTAACAGTTCCAGCCATGCATAGAGACTGACCTACCTATTTTGAATTCCAATTTAGAACTTCTGAGTTAGAGAATTTGATTGGCCCTGACTTGGTTGGGGTCAAGCATCCAATGCAATCTAATCTATCTTGACACAAGAGCAGGGATCATGTGGTAAAACATGGCCACCAGATGCCCGTTCCTGTGGAGGGAGGATCGGTTCTGAGAGAAAGGAAGAGAATTATTTTGAGCTGAGCAGAAACTCTCAAAAGCACCTGCCACAATAATCTTACTCAAATCCTTTCCTTGTCTGAATGTGTGGTTTACCTAAACTTTGTGCATCTTTATTATCCCAGAAAGAATCTCCAACATCAGAATCATGAAGATACCTTGGTGTTCCAAATTATTTTATTTTTGTCCTTCCTGAGAACTTATTTTTTACCCTTAGTGTTTAGTATTGTATTAAACAATAGGTTATTTTCTAATTGTTTTTATTCAAGGAGTTTTTGATTTCCAAGCTAGGTAAGCAATCTAAAGAGGGGTAACAATTCTCAAATTTCACTTCTATATACTTAGAAAGTATTCAATTAATATTTGGTGAATTGACTAAAGGTCTTGATAAGAGCTTTGAATTCTCAGGGCACCTGTATGGTGTAGTCAGTTGAATGCCCGACTCATGGTTTCAGCTCAGATCATGATTTCATGGTCTTGAGATCAAGCTCTGCATGGAGTGTACCAAGTTCATTTCTACACGCAGCATGGAGTCTGCTTAAAGTTTTTCTCTCCCTCTCCCCCCCCAACTTTCTCTCTCTCTCTCTCTCAAATAAATAAATAAATCTTTTTAAAAAGCTTTGAATTCTCTGAAAGAAATAATTCATCCCGTCAAATGAAAAGATTATATCTTGAGTATTTTTGCCTAATGTGTACTATGCATAAAAAAGTTACTAATAGCCAGGAGAATGATGAATGTCTCTAAAACACACCCCCAAGTTCATGAGCAACTTTTCATCTCCATCACCACCTTTGTTGAATTCGTCATCATCTGTCTGAGAGATTTACTGAATTAGACTTCTATCCTATCTCCCTATTGCCTGTCTTGCTCTTTTCCAACCTATTCTCTTAGTAGGAAAAAGAATCTTCTTAAAATACAAATCTGATCATGTCATTCCTCTGCTTGAAATCTTTCAGTGACTTCATATTTTCCTTAGAATAAAATCCAAACTCTTACCATGGCCCGCAAAAATCAGTATGATCTGATCTCAACTTCTCTCTTCAACCTCATTTTTCAAGTCATTCTCCCCTTGCTGGCTATGCTCTGCCTGGTTTGCTTTCAGTTCCTCCCGTAGATCAAAATCTTTCCTCAGGGTCTTTGCATATGCAATTCATCGCCTCTCTCAGGACAGCTGCACCCCCAAAACACTGCCTCTCCTTACAGGTCTCAGCTTAAACGTCACCATCTTTTTTTGTCCTGGCTCTCCTGAAAACCCTCTCTGAGATAATTTTTCTCTGTTCTTTTTCCTTGGTAGCCTCATGTTTATATCCTTCATAGAATGTTTACAACTCACAACTATTTTATTTTTCTCCTCAAAGTTTTTTTGGGTCTGTCTTCCTCACTATATAAATTCCATGGGTGTGTAGGAACTGTGTTGGGTTTCTACCCACTCTCTATTGTATCTCCAGCATCTTCCACAGGGCCTAGCGTATGGTAGCTGTTCAAAATACATTTGTTGATTTTATAAACAAATGAGTAATAAGATAGATAAAATAGAACTTACGAGGCTAATTTTCAAGTAGTTCCATGTGGTTCCAGTAGTTTCTAGTGGTTCTATGATGGATTAGAAAGCAGACTTCCATGGCCAATACTATGTCATTTTAAGCAAATAATTTGATCTTTTTGTTCTTTAGTTTTCCCATACGTAAATAAAATATAATCATACCCTACATGCTTCTGGAAACATCAAGGTAGTTTGGAAGAGATGGTAAATGACCATACTACTAATTTGACATGCAAATTGTGTGTGTACGTGTGTGTTTAAGAAAATGAAAAAGTGTTATCAGCTGGATGTTTTCTCCCTGAAAACTGAGATATTTGTCCATGCAAAGTAATCAAAGTTTGGCGGTAGAGATGATTACATTATAGAAGGTCTTTTAGCAAATCTCCATGAATTAATTTGTATTTCTTTTGTGGGGGGTGGTGGAAAAGGGACTTGTAAAGTCTTAAGAAGGGGTTAGAGGAAGTGTTTTGAAATTGTGACTGTAGATTTCTGCTTTTTACCTCTGTCTGGACTAGCAAGTACCCTCCTGCCAGAAGTTTCCAAAGTTAATCTTCATAGGCTTGGAATCCAAAGAGTATCTATGTAGGATTGCATTTAGTTTCTGGACTTTCTTTTTCTACTAGCTTGACTTTTAAGACTTTTTAAATATTTTTAAAAATACTTTCATACTTTATTACTATCTTACTACTTATACAACTTTGTAACACATTTTCACATTCATAAGCATGAGAGAAATTATCACTATTTTCGAGGTATGGAAATTAAGATTAAGTAATTAGCACCCAGGCCACATCATTAGTGGAAGGCGTTAGGTGGGATGTGGAGGTAGAGGGGGGAGGTGGAGAGGTGTTCTCAAACTCTAGGCTTTTGATTTCTTATGGCCTTGCCATCTCTCAGAAGTGCTAGGTATGCTAAACTGACATTTCCTGGTGGCCCTAATAGAGATTTGCAAATAAGTAATGGAAGTGGTTTTAAAAATGGAACCACTCAAAAAAAATAAATAAATAAATAAACAAACTATAATTGTGTAAGCATCTAGAATATTGATCTCAGTGATCTTGCCAATATCCATGTATCAAACCTTTTTTCTTTGGTTTATGGCTTATCCCATTTTTGGAACACTTGATATGCTCTTAAAAATCATGACTACACAGTTTTGAAAGATTCTTCTATTAAGTATTTTGCTGCCTAAGTTCAAAACTATCTTGATCACCTAGTGCCCTCTATTGAAATAGCCATAGTATAACAACTAATTTCTTCCAACATTATTGAATGTTCTAAGGATAGCAAAGGGCCTCTAATTTTGTAGTGACTCCATTCTTCATTTCTAAGTACATTATGTTATGTTATTTTATTATACAAAGAAATTCTATTTCCAGTAACAAATTCAGTGAAACTCAGAGGTTACTCAATAAGTGTTTGGTGAATTAACTTATATGTACTTTGGTTTATTCTAGAAGCATTCATGTGACCATCTACTGTGATATTTTTCTGTAAAGTAATACCATTCTTTTGCAGTTTCAATTGGTCCTTGTAATTTTCTCTTCTACTCCTATAGGCTTGCTTTGAGACGTGGCAGCCAGAGTGATGGCTAATCTTTTTCCACTCCCACCCCAGAGATTGCCATTTTTGGTTTTTCTCAAAATACAGTAGAAGTTCGCAAGAGTTTGGGTTTTTGAGTAAGACAGATTTGAGTTTAAATCGAGACTGCCACTTCCTCAAACAAGTTGCTCATCTTTTAAAGGGCTTTCCCGTAGGTAGAATGGGGAAATTGTCAAACCCAACTTCTAGGATGACCGAGGATTCAAATGATATAATGCAAATAAATATAACTTTTATTATTTTATTATTTTCATTTTTAGCTTGGGCAGGTTTGGTCTTGAACATTGAATTCCTTGGCAGAGTGAATGCTTGGGGAGGACCTCTCTGTTGCTCTACCTGACAGCATTTCCAGAACGTATTTGTTTAGTAAAAATCTATCTACAAAAAGAAAAATTTGGAACCAGATCCTCACATTCTATAATTCTTTTTCATAGCTCACTTTCTAACAATTTTCAGCCAAAAAGACTTGCCCTAGATTCCCATCCTTTGGGGCTTGTTTATACTTATCAATCATTTTTATTAGCTCTTCCCCATTTGTGAATAATCCTCATTTAATAAAATGTAAAGGATCTGGAGAACAGAGGAAAAGAAACTTGGAAATCATGGGATTAGAGGAAGATAGAAACAAACCAGGTTTTGTTTCTTTTACCATACTAGTGTAAAGGAGTTGACCATATTTTAATTTTGTCTTATTTAACAAAAGAAAAATCTTTAGTTTCTTTTTTTTCTTAAATTAACATAGAATGTATTATTTGTTTCAGGGGTACAGGTCTGTGGTTCATCAGTCTTATATGATACTCAGTGCTTATTACAACATACATCCTTCCCAATGTCCATCACGCAGTTACCCCATCCCCTCACCCCCCTCCCCTCCAGCAACCCTCAGTTTGTTTCCTATGATTAAGAGTCTTTTATGGTTTGTCTCCTTCTCTGGTTTCATCTTGTTTCATTTTTTCCTCTCTTCCCCTATGATCCTCTACCTTGTTTCTTAAATTGTGCATATCAGTGAGATCATATGATAATTGTCTTTCTCTGATTGACTTATTTCAATTAGCATAATACCCTCTAGGTTCCATCCACATTGTTGCAAATGGCAAGATTTCTTTTTATTTGGTGGCTGCTTGTTGGGGTTTTTTATTTTATTTTATTTTTTTACTTTTTATTTTTTTTAAATATTTTATTTATTTATTTGACATAGAGAGAGAGAGATCACAAGTAGGCAGAGAGGCAGGCAGAGAGAGAGAGAGAGAGAGAGAGAGAGGGGAAAGCAGGCTCCCTGCTGAGCAGAGAGCCTGATGCAGGGCTGGATCCCAGGACCCTCTGAGCCACCCAGGCACCCCATGGGTTTTTTATTTAATTTAAAATTTTTTCAACATTTTATTATGAAAATCTCCCAACATACAGCAAAGATAAAAGAATTTTCCAGTGAATATCCATATAGTATCACTTAAATTCTGCCACTAACTTGTTGTTATACTCTGCCATAATATTTTAAAATTTATTTTTCATGAAAAATTTAAAACTTCCCTCAGTTATCAAGTAATAACAATTTCTTGAGAGTTTTTTTGTTTAATTTTGTTTTTGTTTTTGTTTTTTGTGTTTTTTTTTAAGCAAGTACAAAGCAGTTTATTAAAACTAAAGTACACTCTCAAGGTGGGAGAGCTGGGCAGTTTCCTTGAAGTAGAACCAGCCCCGAGGTTGTTTTGGAATTGGATAATATCTGTTTTTTAAAAAATTAATTATTTTTATTAACATAAAATATATTATTTGCCCCAGGGGTACAGGTCTGTGAATCATCAGGCTTACACACTTCACAGCACTCACCATATCACATACCCTCCCTAATGTCCCTAACCCAAAATATTTGTATTTAATTTAAATTTTTATCACATTGATACCTGGACATAGTTTAAAATGTCCAATGGTAGTAAGGCAAGGCTTGTAATGAAAAATGCAACACCTGGTCCCATCTCTCCCCTAAAGCTGCCCCCCGCCCCCTTACTGAAAGCTCGATGCTCTGGTATGAAGCTCATATTTCCTTTTTTTTTTTTTTAAGATTTTATTTATTTATTTGACAGAGAGAAATCACAAGCAGGCAGAGAGAAAGGAGGAAGTAGGCTCCCCGCTGAGCAGAGAGCCCAATGCAGGGCTCGATCCCAGGACCCTGGGATCATGACCTGAGCCGAAGGCAGCGGCTTAACCCACTGAGCCACCCAGGCGCCCCTGAAGCTCATATTTCTAAATAACATGCCTATAGTGCAAGTTCTTACTATTTCAGTTTTGAGAGTTTCCTATCTACTACTGTTTATTACCCCCACATTCATAGGCACATATATACTTCTACTTCCCCTCTCTCCAATCCCCTCGTCTAATCATTGTTGGAAAAATACTTAGTATTTGTTATGACTTTTATATACACACTGCTCACAATTCAACTAAGTATGATGACTCCTGTTTTTATTTTCCCTCAGTTAAGAGTTGCCTGGTTCCCTCACTTAGTTTGCTATGTGATTATGACAAATTTCTCTTCCAACCCTTAGAAAGAATTTAAACATCCTTTCAGAACATTAAATGTATTGGGAAATCCACTGGTTTCTTTTTCTCTTTCTTTCTTTAAATCTTAAGATGATCATCCTGTAATTCGCCAACGTCTCTTTCCAATCTGGTTTCTGCCTCCCAGTAGTCATCCAGGACTTTACTTCATCTAGTTGAGAAATCTCTTTTCCGTGGGGCTTTATAAGACCCTATTTCCTGGGTCCTGGGTCTCTCTTTGTACTGGATATAGTCCACTTGTCTTCCTTCCCCCTCAACTCCTCCCCACTTCTCCCCACTCTGTGATGTGCTTTCCCTAAGATGCTGATATGATTCTCTTTGGCCTTTGGTTGGGTTTGGTCAATGGGAGACACAGCATTAAATCTGAGGGAGAGAGGAAAGTGAAGATGGTATATTTATTCCCCTGACTCCTTCCCTCTCTCTACAGGCACAGCTCCTGTCAGGTAACTCTCTTCATATGCCATTGTCTCTGGGTTCCAGTAACTACTCTCTTGCTTTGCCCCTTTGGCCCTAAGGGTGTTAATAGGCTCAGAGTGCTGCACTACTCCTTATTGTTTTCCCCAAACCCTGTCCACACCTTCTAGAATAGTCCCATTATTAAACTCTCCAGTTTGAGTGTGCTGTCTGGTTCATCCTTTCCTTTTGGTGACATGTTCTCTAGCCTCTTCTTAAGAAAGGGTGCATAAGAAGTAATTTTTAAAATAGCTCATCTAAAAATGTCTTAATTCAACACTTATATGCGACTGATAGTTTGGTGGGGATCAAGTTCTAGGTTATAAATAATATTCTCTCATATTATTGTTCTTGCTTCATTGTTTTCTAGCTTTGATTATTGCTGCTGAAAAGTCTGAAAATATTCTGGTTATTAACCCTTTGCACGTGGCTTATTATTTTCTTTCTAAGAGCTCTCACAATCTTTTCTTAATCCCATGTCTGAAATTCAGCAATGATGTGCCTTGATGTGGGCTTTATAAAATTTGTTGTACTGGATACAAAATGAATTTCATTCATTCCTAAAACTTGGCCTTTAGCTATAGGAAATTTTATTGTATTATATCTTCAGTAATTTCCTATATACTTAGGAAATGTCAAATTACATTTTTTAAAAGACTTTATTTATTTGGCAGAGAGAGAGAGAGATCACAAGTAGGCAGAGAGGTAGGCAGAGAGGGAGAGGGACGCAGGACCCCTGCTGAGTGGAGAGCCCTATGGATGAGGGGCGGCTGATCCCAGGACCCTGAGACCATGGAGACCATGACCTGAGCTGAAGGCAGAGGCTTAATCCACTGAGCCACCCAGGCGCCCCTCAAATTACATTTTTTAATGGGATTTTTTTTCCTGTTAGTTACTTATCTGTCTCAGTTTTCTCCAAGTTTCTTCCAACTATTTCTATTGGTCTTTTCCATGTTAAAAGCTTTCCTCAAATAACTGATGATTCTCAGCTTCTCATTCATATTTGAAGTTAACTCTCCTTCAGGTATTCTAATTACATATATCTTAGGCTGCTTAAAGTTGCCTCACAGCTGATTCTCTGTTCATTTTTTTCCTAGTCTTTTTAAAAATCTGCACATATACACAGAAAACTGACATTGGATAGTTTCTGTAACTATTCCTTCAATTTCACAAAAAATTTTCTTCACAGTGTCTAATCTGCTATTATTTCCATCTTCTCCAGAAGTTCAGTGTGGGTCTTTTTACTATTTTCCATGTTTCTATTTATCATTATTGAATTTTTCCTCTATGCTATAGAACATATAGGATGTAATAATAACTTTTAATGTTCTTATCTAATAATTTTTATTGTCTATCTCATTTCTCAGTCTGTTTCTATTTATTAACTTTTTCTGCTTCCTTTTTTTTGTGTCTGATAATTTTTTACTAGGTGGTAGACATTGTTATTTTACCTTGTTTGATGCTGGACTGTCTTGCATTCCTATGGTTATTCTTGAGCTCTGTTCTGAATGTAGTCACTTAAAAATATTTTGACCCTTTTAAAACTTGCTTTTAACTTTATTAGGTGAGACCAGAGTAACCTTTAATCCAGAGCTAATTTTTATCCCACTGCTGAGGCAATACTCCATATATTACGATTTTTCACCTTTGTAATCCCACTATTTTCTATCTTCATAATTTTAAAAAAGTTTTTATTTATTTATTTGAGAGAGAGAGAGAGAGAGGGAGAGAGAGCATGAGCAGGGGGCAGGAGCAGAGGAACAAGCAGACTTCCCACTGAGTGGGGAGCCCAACAGGGAGCTCGGTTCCAGGACCCAGAGATCATGACCTGAGCTGAAGGCAGACACTTAACTGACTGAGCCACCCAGGTACCCCCTACCTTCATAATTTTTTTACTTTTCCTAGCTCTGTGTGAGTCCCAGAAACTGTGTCCTCTGCAATGTTTGGGTACTTTTTTCCCTCACCTTGAGTAGTTTCTTCATAAACATGCTCTAATCAGCAATTAGGTGAAAAGCTGAAGGGATCCTTTTGCAGACCTCCAGAACTTTCTACTGTATCTCTCTCTTCTCCAGCACTGGGCCTAGCATACTCTAACTGCCTTGGCTTATCTGTACTCCCTGCTCTGTCTCCTCAGCTAAAGTGGAGATTGCCAGCTCCACCTGGGTTCTTTTTCCTGAAAAGGAAATTGATGAACTGGCCTGAAATTCTCTTGAGACAGTAAGGTGAGGCTCACCTTGTTTGTTTCCCATTCTTAGGAATCACTCTTCTGGATTACTTGGTGGCCAATATCTAGAAACTGTTGTTTTATATGTTTTGTTTTAGTTATTTTAGGTATGAGCATAAATCAGGTCTCTTTTGCTCCATCTTGGCTGAAACCGAAGTTCTTTCAGTCTTTTTAAAAAAAATAACATACATACATATGTATACACATACATGTGTATTTAATAGGATCTGATTATTGCATGTATGGTTTTGTGTCCCGCTTTTTTCAACAATTGTACATACTGATCATCTTTGAATATCTAAAAAATTTTTAGAACAACAAATTCAAAATTAAAAATGTAAAATCTTTAAAAACTCTTAATACTGTCTATAATTAATACATCAAGTTTTAGCAAAATGTCATTCTGAAGACCCAGAATTTTTCCAAAACTAAGCTTTGAGAAACAACCCATCTATTTCATTTCCAGGCATCTCATAATCATTAATTATGGCCACAAATGTCTTGTGTTAAAACAGTTAACACTTCCTTCCCCAGTTTAATACGGTGATTGTACCTATCTTGTCTCTAATGGTTAAATGTTGCCTTCTGACCTTCTCCATGCACCTCCCCGGCTATCCCACTAGTCTATGGCAATCGGATTCCCAAGTTCATTGCAACATTTTCTACCATCATCATCACCTGCAGAGGACAGCCAATACAGGGCTTTTCAAGGATACTAAAGCTCCCAACACTAAGGCACTTATGACTAATTAAATGTTTTCTACCTATTAACTTATTAATGCTTTGGTGAGGAAATACCACTTAGGTACCCAGGCGGTTAGTGTGTGGCTGAGAATCTCCATCTTAATATGTCCATTTCCCTAAGACTTAGGTTTAAGTTTTACAATTTATCTGTGAGGTTTTGGTATTTCAGTTTCATTTACTATGTGCCACCACTGAAGCCAGGCCCACAACCAACCACAGAAATTGTTAGAGTCACACCCAGAGACTAAACAAACATATTAAATCTCCACCCTAGGTAACAGCACCGATATTAATGAATTTGGCCAGACCCAACCTTATTGTTTTTCCTTTGGATGAAGACCTTTAGAATATACTCTAAATATGCTTCCCATATTTTTGACAAGTTGGCCTTTAACTCTTAGGTTTACTGTGCATATAGTATTTCCTCCCTTTCGGTAGATTTTGCAATTTTTCTTCTGAGCTATACTGGGAGTTAGTTATTGTTGTGGGCTTGAAGGTTTGGTGAGATTCTCGATGTGGCTCTTGAGGAGGTAGATGATTTTAAATTTTGGGTATCATCCACATATAAATTATATTTAAGCCATAAGATTGGCTGTGGCCTCTTACTCACCAAGAAAGTAAGTATAGCTAGGGAAGAAAAGAGGGGCAAGGGCCAAACCCAACATTTAGAGGTCAGGTTGAGGAAGATGAACCAGCAAAAGAGGAACGGCCAGTGAGCTAGGAGGAAAACTGTGCTTACTAGACCTAAGTGAGAAGTGTGTTTCAAGGAGAAAAGGAGATCAATGAACTGAGAATTAACCATTGGATTTGGCCACATTAAATTTATTGCTGATTTGACAGGCAGTTTGAACTGAATGATGGGGGCAATACTGTGATTAGAGTAGGTTTAAGAGAATACATGGAAAGAACTTGTATATGGAAGAACTTGTATACGGAAGGAAGGCTTTCAGTTGCTTCTGAAGAGTTTTGTTATGAGAAGAGTAGAGAAATAAAGTGGGAGCTGAAGGTGGATTTCAGGTCAGCGGAGGGGAGGATCTCTCTCTTTCTCTCAGGATGGGATGTTTTACAGCATGTTTTATGCTCATGTGAATGATAGAGTAGAGACACAAGAATGATGTGCAAGAGGGTTAGGGGAGAATGGTCTTAATGTCCTTGATGAAGCAAGATGAGACAGAATGGAATTCAGTGCTCAAATGGAGGGGTTGGCTTTAGGAGCCCAGACCATTCATTTTTAGGAACAGGAGGAAAGACAGTATCTGGCCACAGATGTAGGATGGGTAGATATGACAGAAATTTATAGGATTACTCTTCTGAGTGTTTTTATTTTCTCAGTGAATTAAGAAATAATGTCAATTTGAAAAGAATTATTTTTGAAAATTTCCCTAGAATTTTCTAAAATTTTTGCAAAACTTATTTTCCATTAATTTTATTGAGGCATAATTTGCATAGAATAAAATGTACAGAGCTTATGTGTATAATTACATCAGTTAAGACAATGTATACCTCCATGTAACAAACACCTCGGTCAAGACAAACACAGAAATAATCCTATCAACACAGCAAGTGTGTTCCAGTCTCTTTCTATTTAAGCCCCTCATCCTCCTCCCCTCCACGCCTTGCTGCCCAGAAATGCCAGGGGACAATTGTTTTGATTTTTTGTCAGTATCAATTAGTTTTACATATTCTTTTTTTTTTTAAAGATTTTATTTATTTATTTGACAGAGAGAGATCACAAGCAGGCAGAGAGGCAGGCAGAGAGAGAGGAGGAAGCAGGCTCCCTGCCAGGCAGAGAGCACGATGCGGGGCTCCATCCCGGGATTCTGGGATCATGACCGGGCAGAAGGCAGGGGCTTTAACCCATTGAGCCACCCAGGCGCCCTAGTTTTACATATTCTTAATCTTCATATAGCTAGACGAGTGAGGTATGTAGTGTTTTGTGTCTGGCTTCATTTACTCAGTACAGTGTTTTTGAAATCATCCATTCTATTGTGTGTATCAACAGTTCATTATCTGTTATTGCTGATTAGTCTACCACTGCAGGAACACGCCACAGTGAGGGTACTCATTCTCCTCGGGATGGACATTTAGGTCGTCTCAAGTTTGGGACTATTATGGATAAAACCGCAATAAACATTCTTGTGCTGATCTTTTTTTTTTTTTTAAGATTTTATTTGTTTATTTGACAGAGAGAGAGGTCACAAGCAGACAAAGAGGCAGGCAGAGAGAGAGAGAGAGAGAGAGAGAGGGAGAAGCAGGCTCCCCCCTGAGTAGAGAGCACGATATGGGGCTCGATCTCAGGACCCCAAGACATGACCCGAGCTGAAGGCTGAGGCTTAACCCACGGAGCCACCCCGGCACCCCCCTCTTTTTTTTTTTTTTTTTTTTTAAATCTTTTTGACCACTGTTTTTCAACTCCAAAATCTATACACTGGGACAGATCTCTTCTCTTAGCTGCAGATTCATACACCCTGTTGCGTAGTTGAATCATCCCTTGAATGGTTCCTAGGTTTCTCAAACTCAAAATGTTCCAAACTGAGCCCTCCTACAAACCCTGTCCTCCAGTATCTCCACTCTTAGTATTAGTATCACCCAGTAACCCCTGCTAGAAACTAGTAATCACTCTTAACTCTCCTCTCCCTTACCTGCAGTGTCCAATTATTCTGTTGATTCTTCCTCCTAAATATTTTTTTAAAAATATGTCTCAAATCCACCCATTTATCTACACTACAGTCTAATCCTTTATCTACATAGAAAAAAAAATATTTTCTGACATTCATATCTGACTATCTCTTCCCGTCAAACTATTCCATAATATCCCTTTACTTAAAGGACAAAACCCAAACCCCTTGGCATGGCACACAGTCATGATCCAGCCCCCGACTATCTCTGTAGACTATCTCTAAACTCCAGCCATAGTGAACATGCTTCTATCTCCAAACATTCTCTTCTAAGAGCTCTTCACTTTGTAAAACATTCCCTCCCCTCCTCTTGTTTGCCTGGCTAATTCCCAGCAACCTTGTAGGGCTCAGCTAAAATTTCACTTCCCTTGGTCTGTCCTCTTCAACCCCTAAAATTAAGGCCAGTTCCCTTTATTTATATGCTTTGTAGCCCATACTTGATTATAATTATGTGTTGAGTTTCTTTATTTTCCAATAGCTCCAAGACAAGTCTTCTTGTTCACTGCTGCATTTTCAATGCTTAGCAAATAAATAGCAAGTCAATAAATATCTATTTATTGAATGAATGAATGAATAATGTTTGATGGACTTAAATGTACACTGCCCATATTTTACAGCACAACTTCCTCATTTGGAACTCTTATTTTGATTTCATTATTAGTTAGCTGAATATATACTCCAAATTTCTTTAAGGAAGAGAATAAGAGTGTTATTTTTTTTCTGAAGACTCTTATGATTTTCTCTTGCCATCACACCTAAACACATTGATTTACACTCAGTGTGCACCTAAACAGTAGTTTGGATTTTTTTTTTTTTTTTTTAAGATTTACTTATTTAGGGGCACCTGGGTAGCTCACCGGGTTGAGCCTCTGCCTTAGGCTCAGGTCATGATCTCAGGGTCCTGGGATTGAGCCCCACATTGGGATCTCTGCTCAGTAGAAAGCATGCTTCCCCCTCTCCCTCTGCCTGCCTCTATGCCTACTTGTTTCTGATTATTATCTGCTTCTCAAGGCTCCCTGGCAAGCCTCTTAGATGTGAGCTCCTGTTTGCTCCCTACGCACAACAGCTGGCCAGCTCTGCCTCCTGGCGCACAACCTGCCCCAAATCCTTGGAATTCTTGTCCATATCAGGTACCCAAGCCCTCTTCTTGCCCAAGAAAGATAGACAAAATAGTATAGAAAAGGGAAAAGGAACATAATCCAGAAGATTCAGAAGATTTACTTATCTCTGAAAGTAACTTCCATTTAGAAATAAGAAAGCACTCATGTCCATAGTCATTCCCAGTGGTTTTGTTTTCTATGGCTCTGCTACACTGTGATGGGACATTGTGGTCCAAATGTCACTGCCTGAGATATAGGAACTATCTGGTTCTCTGACAAACCAAACCAATGGAAATTTGTGGTCTATCATCAGCTCTGCAAGCATTGTGACCAGCACTCCGCCTAGAGACTTTGTTCATAGGGACAGATCTGCCAGGACACAATAAACGATCACCGGCTCCCCATCCCTACCTCCACCAAACTTTGGAATTTGCAGTCTCCAGATAGCCTCCAACATGACCATAACCAAAAAGCAAGACATGACACCACACAAGAGCCAGCTGCTCTGCCGGCAGTTCTGCGATGGCCCCTGGCTTCCTGGGTCAGAAGCTGATGGTGGGGGAAGGATGCTCAACTCACTGTCTTCTTTCAGACGGGTGGGTCTGCTCTGTATACCGAAGCAGAGTATGAATGGGGCACCAATTGTTTTCCTGACTCCAACTCCATCCGCCTCATAAGCTGGGGTAATTTCTCCTGGCAATAAGAGGCTTGTCAGTCTTTATGATCTGCACTGGTATGAATTTTATCATTTCTCTTCGTCTTTTTGTGTGTTTCAGGAAGCAGTTGGGAGAGGCCGAGTCGGGGCCGCTATAGCCAAATACCATTTAAAACTGGAAATGCCGGGGCGCCTGGGTGGCTCAGTGGGTTAAGCCTCTGCCTTTGGCTCAGGTCATGATACCGGGGTCCTGGGATTGAGCCTCACATCGGGCTCTCTGCTCAGCGGGGAGCCTGCTTCCTCCTATCTCTCTCTCTCTCTCTCTCTCTGTCAAATAAATAAATAACATCTTAAAAAAAATAAAACTGGAAATGCCTCATTGATTTTTATTGTGATTGCATCAGCCTGTCCTCCTCCCTCAGCCTTTGGCTACAGGATTTCCCAGGCCACGATTTTTGGTTGGCTGCTCAGTCTGCAGTCTCTTTCAGGGAATTAATCTACTCTTACACCTTCCTATCTGGTACCTGAGAAGTCTCAAACTGCTGTCTGTATTCTTGTTTTCTCATCTAAATCGTGATCCTTTATTTTCAGATCAAAAGACATTTCTGCCTGACAAAATTTTTGTGTCCTTGATGGATGTACTTCTACCTTATTATTAAGACTGTTAAACTAGGGGCGCCTGGGTGGCTCAGTGAGTTAAAGCCTCAGCCTTCAGCTCAGGTCATGATCTCAGGGTCCTGGGATCAAGCCCCACATCAGGCTCTTTGCTTAGCAGGGAGCCTGCTTCCCGCCTCTCTCTCTGCCTGCCTCCCCCCTCTCTCTCTGCCTGCCTCTCTGTCTGCTTGTGATCTCTGTCAAATAAATAAAATCTTAAAAAAAAAAAGACTGTTAAACTAGTAGAGCCCAAAGTCATTGGGACAGGAAATAAACACTTTGTGCAAGGGTTATTTGGTTAAACTGTGGGAAGCATAACCCCATTTTCACTCTTTCTCTTCTTGGAGAGGAGAAGGTATACCATATATTTATCAAAGGGGTAGAGCATTTACTTCATCCCAGAGGGCCACACCCCAACTTCGAATCTCAACATAGCATGGTTCCCTAGCTGGCAATGTAACTGAGTTTTCTCTAGTCATGTCGCTGCTCTGTATGATTTGCATCCACTGCTTTTGAGTGATTGAGGGCAAGACATGTAAATTGAATGGGTGTCAAACTATTGACTCACAGAGTTCATTTGTCCGAAACAATGTTGTATGGAAAATTCATATCATGTAGGATATTTTGAGTTGCAAGAAACAGAATACCCACTGAGTCATAGTTCTTGAATTTTTCCCCACTGTCCTTCAGCGTTCACCTAATTGGAGCTGAAAGCCACAGAAGTCCATTTAGAGTGAGAGCTACCAAACTGTACAGAGCTTTCTATAAACTTGGATTGTTTTTTTCTCTCTTCAAGCAAGTGATCGTAAGGAAGGACCCATGAGGCCACAGAAGTGGGATGGGGGAGGTGTGACAGAGAAGTCAGAAAAGACATGCTGGGGAGGGGGTGTGTGAGCCCACAGCATGTATAATTTCCTTATGACTTTGGAACCTGCTTGGATGTAGTCTTGTTTACATTGTTTCCACTTGATGGTAGTGTGCTGATGCTTGATTTTTTTTTTTTAAGATTTTATTTATTTATTTGACAGAGATCACAAGTTGGCAGAGAGGCAAGCAGAGAGAGGGGGAAGCAGGCTCCCCGCCAAGCAGGGAGTCCGATCCTGGGCTCGATCCCAGGACCCTGAGATCATGACCTGAGCCAAAGGCAGAGGCTTTAACCCACTGAGCCACCCAGGTGCCCCCTGATGCTTGATTTTACGTCTAGTTAGCTAATACTAAGTTCATAATGAATACCAGGTATCTCAGGGACATGCACTCAGGGTCCATCAGGGATCAGTAGCAAGCCACAGGCTGTTAGAGAAAATTATAGATATGATTATACACAAATTTTATTACATTTTATATATTACATTATTTTATTTTGTTTATTTAAAAAGCTTTTTTAGAGATTTTCCTTATTTATTTGAGAGAGAGAGTGTGTGCATGAGTGGTGGATAGGAGCAGGGGGAGAGAGAAACAGGGTCCCTACTGAGCAGGGAGCCCCACATGGGGCTCGATCCCAGGATTCTGGGATCATGACCTGAACTAAAGGCAGATGCTTAACCCACTGAACCACCCAGGTGCCCCTAATTTTAAATAAGAGATCATTGCTTTGTTTTGTGTCAAAGTCCTGCTGTGATTCTTCTAACAAACCTTGGCATGTTCTCTATATAACATTATAATCAACCACATTGTGGGCACCACTGGCTCAAAACTACTTGCATTTTGGCCTGGATAAGTTGGGATATTCTCTCTCAAATGAAGATCAGTTCACGACTCTCTCTACCACTAAGAAAGAGACACAATACAGTTGATCTCTGAGCAGTACAGGTTTGAACTACACCGGTCCATTTATAAATAGATTTATTTCAGTAAATACAGTACAGTACTGTAAATGTACTTTCTCTTTCTTATAATTTTCTTAATATTTTCTTTTCTCTAGCTTTACTGTAAGACTACCACATATAATATGTATAACATACAAAATATGTGTCAATAGATTGTTTATGCTACTGGTAAGGCTTCCAGTTGAGAGGAAACATTGGTTAAGTTTTAGTGGAGTCAAAAGTTATATTCAGACTTCAGACTTTTGACTGTGTGTGAGGGTTGGTGCCCCTACCTGCCCTGCTGTTCGAGATTCAACTTTCCTTTGTGAGTCCCCTTGGATTTTGGAGGTAACATGTTATCACATGAGTATGCTGCTCTAACCCATTTTCAGATTACCACAAAAGATGTTTTGAGAGGGACCCAGAGAAAGAAATTTCCCTAGCTGATCGTTTAAGGCTCCTGGCAGTGTTAAAAGTGTTCAAAGTCAGTGTGAAAGGCTCCATATTATGTAATGGGAACAACACGACATTGTAGAAAAAGGCAAAACTATCAAGACAGTAAAAAGATCAATGGCTGTCACTGATTTGGAGAGAAGGAAAGAGGATTGAACAGGTGGAGTAAGGGGGGGTTTTATGGTAGTGAGACTATTCTGTATGATACTGTAATGTTGGATACATGACATCATGGGTTTTTCAAAAACCCAAAAAATTATATAACAAAGAATAAACCCTAAATGAATCCATGGACTTTAATGGACTTTACGTATATTAATAAAAAAAAACTAATTAATTAATTAATTTAAAAGGAGGTACTAATTTTTACTAATAGTGCAGTCTAAATCAATATTGCAAAAGAAAGTATTTCACTGATCAGGAATATGCTACCTATATTTTAATAGGCCTCCATTTTTGTGTGGAGTAATGTGCTACTTTTTGCTCTTCATTGGGGCCTACTAGAACAAGAGGAGAGCTACGTTAGCCTTTGAGGGCTTCTCTCTGATGGTTCTGGTTTCAATTAATTTCCTTTGATTCATTAGTCTTCCAGTATAAAAAAAAATTAGGGGTTCTCAGTAAAAGGAAGCACATGCATCTAATTTTGGTCCCTTCAGAAATTCCACTAAAACTTAGTAAAAAAAGAAAAAAAAAATTAAAGCCAGAAATTGACAAGCTAGAAAACAGGAAAATAAACAACATCAATGATATTTCATAAGCTATGAAGCTGATAGGTTGGTGGTTACCAAGGGCAGTCCAGAGAAAACAGGCTCTTAACCTAGTAGGGGAAAACCCAAGAACTAAACTGGTGTGCATTGCAAAAGTGCTTAAAATGACCAGGATTCTCAGGATCAGTCACCTTTGAAAATGAAAATAAAAGTTGGGGAAATGTTAAAAAAGGAAGATTTGTTGAAAACTAATGAAGGATCAGATGGTTAGATCTTGTTTCTTACTCCATGCTGCTGATTGATTACCTACTTCCTGCCCCCACCATAGACTAGAGACTTCTTTGGGGAGGGTAAAACCGAGAGTGTCTGGTCTCAAGGTCATCACTCGCAGTGGAAGGTGGAGTACCTACCAGACATGTGTCAATGTGAGTGTGTCTGAATGCTGAGTCCTGAGTCCTCCTACCCCATCTGACTCCAAGACATCGGCAGTTAGGCCTAGACCCTCTGGGCAGATTGGAAGATCTCTGGGGATCAGATCAGCCCATGAAGAAACCAAAGATACTGATTCAGGGGTTCCTCAACAAGCAACCCAGTGGTAAAACTCAGAGCTGACACATACTTCTTAAAGTTTTCTATTTTTAAAAAGTTTTTATTTAACTTCCAGTTAGTTAACATACAGTGTTATAGTAGTGTCCTGTGTACAATATAGTGATGCCACAATTCCATACATCACCCCGTGTTCATCACAACAAGTGCCCTCCTTAGTCCCCATCACCTATCTCACCCATCCCCCACCCACCTCCTCTCTGGCAACCACCAGTTTGTTCTCAAGAGTTACGAGTCTGTTTCTTGGGGGCGCCTGGGTGGCTCAGTTGGTTAAGCAACTGCCTTCACCTCAGGTCATGATCTCAGGGTCCTGGGATGGAGCCCCACATCGGGGTCCCTGCTCAGTGAGGAGACTGCTTCTCCCTCTCCCTCTGCCACTCTGCCTGCTTGTGCTCTCTCGTTCTCTGTCAAATAAATAAATAAAACCTTTAAAAAAAAAAAAGTCTGTTTCTTGGGGGTGCCTGGCTGGTCCAGTGGGTAGAGCCCACAACCCTTGATCTTGGGGTTGTACACTCGATCCCTCTACTGGGTGTAGAGATTACTTAAAAATAAAATCTTTTTGGGGGGGGAGGAGTCAAGATGGCGGAGAAGTAGCCGGCTGAGACTACTTCAGGTAGCGGGAGATCAGCTAG
>NW_019154108.1:28072993-28108521 GCF_002288905.1 Enhydra lutris kenyoni | reverse complement strand
TTTCACTCGTCTTTTTTTATTATGCATTTATTTTACTCGTCTTTTTTTCCAGGCCTCCAATGTTAACGTCAGGAGGCCAGAGAGTTTGGTCTATTTTATTCATAGCTTTGTCCCCAGAGCACAGGAAAAGCTCTGCACAGAGTAGGCGCTTAAAACTATTTGCTGCACCATCAAAAGAAATGAAATCTTGCCATTTGCGACGACGTGGATGGAACTAGAGGGTATCATGCTTAGCGAAATAAGTCAATCAGAGAAAGACAACGATCGTATGATCTCCCTGATATGAGGGAGAGGAGATGCAACATGGGGGGTTAAGGGGGTAGAAGAAGAGTAAATGAAACAAGATGGGATTGGGAGGGAGACAAACCATAAGTGACTCTTAATCTCACAAAACAAACTGAGGGTTAATGGGGGGAGGGGGGTTGGGGGGGTGGGATTATGGACATTGGGGAGGGTATGTGCTATGATGAGTGCTGTGAAGTGTGTAAACCTGGCGATTCACAGACCTGTACCCCTGGGGATAAAAATATATTATATGTTTATAAAAAATAAAACTAAAAAAAAATAAATAAAAAAAAATAAAATCTTTTTTTTTTAAAGAATCTGTTTATTGGTTTGCCTCTTTCTCTCTCTCTCTCTGTTCCCCCATTTGCTCATTTGTTTTATCTCTTAAATTCCACATGTAAGTGAAATCATGTGGTATTTGCCTTTCTCTGACTGACTTGTTTCACTTAGCATAATATACTCCGGCTCCATCCACATACTTAGAGCTTTCTATTAGCTCTCAGTGTCCTACTCTTAAATATGAGTAAACAAACAATTGAGTAACAGAAAGTTGAAGAAAAGCTATAAAGAAGGATAAAACCCCAAATAAGTAAATGCAAGAAAGAACATTTGGGGAAACAGCAATGAGATAAAGACGAGAAAAAAAACCCTTAAGTATAAGATATTACATTCATGAAACAAGATGCTACATCAAAACAATATCCAGATTGTAAAAATTATTCTTTGGAATTAAAGTGATGGTAGCATAAATGAAAAACTCAACAGAAAAGTTGGCATTTCCAGTTGAGGAATCTTCCAGAGAGTAGAGCAATAAGAAAGAAGAAAGAAAAGAAATCCAGAGAACAAGTTCAAGAGGTCCAGCATCTGAATAATAGGAGTTCCAGAGAGAGAGAGAGAGAGAGAGAGAGAGAAGCAAGAAAACAATTGGGAAGGTATTAACAAAATAGTTTACAAAAATTCCCCAGAACTGAAGCTCATGAGTTTTCAGATTGAAAGACACCACTGTAGGATACCACCAGGGATAAAACAAAACAAAACAAAAAACTCCACACCCAGACATATTACTATGAAATTTCAGAACATTAGAGATGAAGAGAAGTTCCTACAAACTTCCGAAAAGGAAAAAAGAGGCCTCCTACAAATGATCAAGAATCAGTGTGTCTTTTGAGTCCTTGGTGGCAATACTAGAAACCAGAAAGCAATGGTGAAATGGTCTCAAAATTCTGAAGGAAAATTAATTGCAACCTAGAGTTCTATATCCAGTCTGTATGCAGAGGGAAAGAAGACATTTTCAGACATGAAAGATCTCAGAAAATTCACTTTCCAGGTATCCTTTCTCATAAAGTTACAAAGGGTTGTGTCGCATGAAAACAAGAGATCCATCCTAGGAGAAAATAGAAAGGAAACCCCAAGGTGTTTGCCAAGGGAGATCCTAGGATGTTATCATCACAAGTCAAAGTTGGAATAGGTCAGAGGCCCTGGGACAGAAATATTTAGGAAGAAAAAACTGATAGACTATATTAATAAATTTAAACAACTGGCACAGGGTTTGATTGAATTAGGGGTTAGAAAATTAAGCACATGAAAATTATTGACTCCAGGAAAAGCAAAACATTTGCAGGGGGAGAAATGACCATAGTTGACTATATAACTACTCTATCACCAAAAGCATCATTGAAAGGCTTTAACAGCATAAAGTTGAACAAAAAGCAAAGTGGCTGCACTAATGCTTTAGCAAAGCTCTATTTTAAATCAAGTAACCTTTTCTCTCTCTTCCACAAACCTCTGCTCCTCTCTTCTTAGCCTTTTGTTTTAGGAACCTGGTCCTACCCTAAAGACATGACTAATGAGGCTGGCAGCACATACTCAATTCCTGTCAAAATTGGCTGGATCCTGGACCCCTGGGTGGCTCAGTCGGTTAGGTGTCTGCCTTCAGCTCAGGTCATGATCCCAGAGTCCTGGGATTGAGTTCTGCATTGGGATCCCTGTTCAGCAGAGGCAGAGCCTGCCTCTCTGCCTGATTGTGCGCTCTCTCTCTCTCTCTCTCTCTGACAAATAAATAAATAAAATCTAAAAAAAAATTTGGCTAGATCCTGTATTTCCCTATGAAACCCTCCGCCCCTTCCTCCCAGCAGGCTTGAAGTTTTGAAGGCCTTAGCCTGCTGCAGCCTCCTTTGCCTGGCAAAGCAATAGAAGGATGATTCCTCTTTATCCCAAACTCTTTTTTAAAAAATTTTACTTAAATTTTAGTTAGTTAACATATGGTGCAATATTGGTTTCAAGAGTACAATTCAATGATTCATCACTCACATACAACACTCAGTGCTCATCATAACAAGTGCCTCCTTGGTGTGACTGGGTGGCTCAGTCATCAAGCGTCTGCCTTCGGCTCAGGTCATGATCAAGCCGTGCATCAGGCTTCCTGCTCGGGGGAAGCCTGCTTCTTCCTCTCCCACTCCATCTGCTGTGTTCCCTTTCTTGCTGTGTCCCTCTCTGTCAAATAAATAAAGAAATAAATCTTTAAAAATTAAAAAAAAAAACAAGTGTCTCCTTAATACCCATCACCCACTTAGCCCATCACCCCCCATCACCCCTCAGTTTATTCTCTATCATTAAGAGTCTTCCTTGGTTTGTTTCTTTCTCTCACCCCCCCCAAGTTCCCATATGTTTATCTGTTTTGTTTCTTACATTCCACATATGTGTGAAATCACATGATATTTTTCTCTCTCTGACTTATTTGGCTTAACATAATACTCTCTAGCTCCATCCACATCACTGCAAATGGCATTCATTCTTTTTTTTTAAATTCTTTTTTTTTTTTAAGATTTTATTTATATATTTGACAGACAGAGATCACAAGCAGGCAGAGAGGCAGGTAGAAAGAGAGAGGGGAGAAGCAGGCTCCCTGCTGAGCAGAGAGCCTGATGCGGGGCTCGATCCCAGGACCCTGGGATCATGACCTGAGCCAAAGGCAGAGGCTTTAACCCACTGAGCCACCCAGGCGCCCCATTCTTTTTGATGGCTGAGTAATACTCCCCCCCCTTGTGTGTGTGTGTGTGTGTGTGTGTATCACCCTTTCTTTATCCATTCATCAGTCATTGGGCGTTGAGGCTTTCTCCATAGTTTGGCTGTTGTTGATAATGCTTTTGTAAACATCGGGGTGCATGTACCCCCTTTGAATCTGTATTTTTGTATCCTTTGGGTAAACACCTAGTAGTACAATTGCTGGATTGTAGGGTAGTTCTATTTTATAACTGTTTGAGGAAACTCCATACTTTCCTCCAGAGTGGCTGCCCCAGTTTGTATTCCCATCAACAGTGCAAGAGGGCTCCCCTTTCTCTGCATCCTCATCAACAACTGTTGTTTCTTGTGTTCTTATTTTAGCCATTCCGACAAGTGTGAGGTGGTATCTCATCTGGTTTTGATTTGCATTTCCCTGGTGATGAGTGATATTGAGCATCTTTCCATGTGTCTGTTAGCCATCTGGATGTCTTCTATGAAAAAGTGTCTCGTCACGTCTTCTGCCCATTTCTTAACTGGATTGTTTGATTTTTGGGTGTTGAGATTGATAAGTTCTTTATAGGTTTTGGATACTAACCCTTTATTGGATATGTCATTTGCAAATATCTTCTGCCATCCTGTAGGGTGTCTTTTAGTTTTGCTGATTGCTTCCTTTGCTGTACAGAAGCTTTTTACCTTGGGGCACCTGGGTGGCTCAGTGGGTTAAGCCTCTGCCTTCGGCTCGGGTCATGATCTCAGGGTCCTGGGATTGAGCCCCACATCGGGCTGTCTGCTCAGCGGGGAGCCTGCTTCCCTTCCTCTCCTTCTGCCTACTTGTGATCTCTGTCTGTCAGATGAATAAATAAAATCTTAAAAAAGAAAGAAGCTTTTTATCTTGATGAAGTCCCAATAGTTCATTTTCACTTTTGATTCCCTTGGCTCAGGAAACATATCTAGAAAAATGTTGCTAAGGCCAATTTCAGAGACATTACTGCCTGTGTTCCCTTCTAGGATTTTTATGATTTCAGGTCTCACATTTAGGTTTTTAATCCATGTTGAATTTATTTTTGTGTATGGTATGAAAAAGTGGTCCAGTTTCATTCTTCTGCATGTGGCTGTCCAGTTTTCCCAACACCATTTGTTGAAGAGGCTGTCTTTTCTTCCATTGGATATTCTGTCCTGCTTTGTCGGAGATTAGTTGACCATATAGTTGTGGGTTCATTTCTGGGTTTTCTATACTGTTCATTGATCTATGTGTCTGTTCCTGTGCCAGTCCAATACTATCTTGATTACTACAGCTTTGTTATATAGCTTGAAATCCAGAATCATGGTGCCTCTAGTTTTGTTATTCTTTCTTGGAATTGCTTTGGTTATTTGAGGTCTTTTGGTTGCATACAAATTTTAGAATTGTTCGTTCTAGATCTGTGAAAAATGCTGTTGGTATTTTGATAGGTTTTGTATTAAATGTGTAGATTGTTTTGGGTGGTATAGACATTTTAACAATGTTTGTTCTTTCAACCCATGAGTATAGAATGTTTTTCCATTTCTTTGTGTCTTCTTCAATTTTGTTTGTGAGTGTTCTATAGTTTTCAGAGTGTGGATCTTTTACTTTTTTGTTTATTCCTAGATATCTTACTGTTGTTGTTTTTTTTTCACTGCAGTTACAAATGGGATCGTTTCCTTGATTTCTTTTTCTGCTGCTTCATTATTGGTGTATAGAAATGCAACAGATTTCTGTACATTGATTTTATATCCTGTGACTTTGCTGAAATCATGTATTCGTTCTAGCAACTTTTTGGTGGAGTCTTCCAGATTTTCTGCATAGAGTATCATGTTGCCTGCAAATAGTGAAAGTTTGACTTCTTCCTTACTGATTTGGATGCCTTTCATTTCTTTTTGTAGTCTGATTGCTGAGGCTAAGGCTTCTAGTACTATGTTAAATAATAGTGAAAGTGGACATCCTTGTCTTGTTCCTGACCACAGAGGAAAATGTTTCAGTTTTCCACCATTGGGGATGATATTAGCTCTGGGTCTTTCATAAATGGCCTTTGTGGTGTTGAGGTATGTTCCATCTATCCCTACTTTGTTGAGGGTTTTTATCAAGAATGGATGCTGTATTTTGTTAAGTGCTTTTTATGCATCTATTGAGAGGATCATATGGTTCTTGTTCTTTCTTTTATTAGTGCAGTGTATCACGAATGATTTGTGACTATTGAATCAGTCCTATAGCCTAGGAACAAATCTTATTTGATTGTGCTAAATAATTATTTTAAGGTACTGTTGGGATTCAATTTGCTAGTATTTTGTTGAGAATATTTGCTTCCATGTTCATCAGGGATGTTGACCTGTGAGTCTCCTCTTTAATGGGGTCTTTTTCTGGCCTAGGAATCAAGGTAATGCTGGCCTCCTAGACTGAGTATGGAAGTTTTCCTTCCATTTCTATTTTATCTCAAACTCTGTTTTTGCATTATATTTTGGTACTGAATCACAGAAGTTGGTTTGCAACAACTTACATAATTACAATAATGCAAGAGCATATATTTATCTAATCACTATACTGTGCTGATAAGGGATGGGAAATGATTGTATATGTATGTGTTTAATTGTGATGGGGTGAGGAAAGCCAGTAGGGAATACCTACCATTAAAAGGGTGTGGAGTAGCAATATAGGCATACTTTTTAGACTATAGAGGTATGCAGGAAGAATGTCATCTAGAGTTGAAAGTAATTGTCTTTGATACCAGGGGAATGATGGGTAGAAGGACTGAGGACTGTTTTTTTGTTTTAATATATCGTGTTAAAGTTGTTCACATCTTTTTTTTTTTCAACTTGTTCACTTTTTCAAAAATGAAGACAAAAGTTAAATGATAATTACATATTTCAGAGACATTATTTAGGACACTGAAACAGGTGTGGGTTTTTTTTGTTTTTTTGGGTTTTTTTTTGGTTTTTAAAGATTTTATTTATTTATTTGACAGAGCGAGATCACAAGTAGGCAGAGAGGCAGGCAGAGAGAGAGGGGAGGAAGCAGGCTCCCTGCCAAGCAGAGAGCCCGATGTGGGACTCGATCCCAGGACCCTGAGATCATGACCTGAGACGAAGGCAGAGGCTTAACCCACTGAGCCACCCAGGCGCCCTGAAACAGGTGTTTTTTGTGGTTGTTTTGTTTTGTTTTTCTACTATGTCTTGTACATAGTGAGTACTCTCAATTGATTTTGAATTGAATCTTTAAAAATGTGTTAGCAATTGTAACAAGTCATTACTGGCCTGTAAGATCCTTGAGATCAAGGATTCTTTCTTTCTTTTTTTTTTTTAATTTATTTGACAGAGAAAGAGATCACAAGGAGGCAGAGAGGCAGGCAGAGAGAGGGGGAAGCAGGCTCCCCGCTGAGCAGAGAGCCCGATGTGGGCCTTGATCCCAGGAACCTGAGCCAAAGGCAGAGGCTTAATCTACTGAGCCACCCAGGCGCCCCAAGAATTATTTCTTATACATCTTTTTTTTTTTTTTTTTTAAAGATTTTATTTATTTATTTGACAGAGAGAGATCACAAGTAGACGGAGAGGCAGGCAGAGAGAGAGAGAGAGGGAAGCAGGCTTCTTGCTGAGCAGAGAGCCCGATGTGGGACTCGATCCCAGGACCCTGAGATCGTGACCTGAGCCGAAGGCAGCGGCTTAACCCACTGAGCCACCCAGGCGCCCTTTCTTATACATCTTTATAGTTCCTTCAGAGCATAGTGTGGCATCATTTGCATTTTACTTGTGTTAATGTGTCAGATGTTGCATGTTTAAGTCTCACAAAAAATGGTCAAATTCCTTTATATTCTTAGTTAACTATAAATGATATTGAGTTGAATATTTACCTTTACAAATAAGCTCTGCCTTTCAGTCAAGAAATCAGCCAACAAAAATTTTTCGAGTGCTTATTTTGGGCAAGACAGATCACATAGTTCTTTATTAACTAAATTACATTCTCTAGGAAAAGAATCTGAGAGATGTACCCAAGGTCACTCAGAGAAACAGGCAGCACCACCTCTTCTCAATCAGATCATTTGCCAAATTTTTGTGATAAACACACTCAGAGAAGGTGTGAGGAAAAGTCAGAAGGCTTTATTCCACTTGAGATGAACAGGCAGTGTAATTGGTTTTTGACTAAAGTGTTGATGGATAAAAGACAAAAACTGGTGTGTAAATTCAGCCTTCACTTTGTGGAATGAGGATTAAAAATAGAAAGGAATTCTATTTAGGTGTAGACAGTGAAGGTTGAGATATAATAAGAACTTCTATAAAGGAGTGGGCTTGAGCTCTTTTTTCCTACTAAAGAGCCCAGATTATGAAGCTGGCAGCATAAGCCTCTTGTCTGCTTGCTTGTATTTCTGGTGTCCTGGTGAATCACATGGTTGTCCCAAATCAGCAGCTTCTAATCTATAAATTCACAGCTCCAGAGAGTTCATATGAGATTATCCAGACACTGTTTAAAGGACCAGAGATCAAGGAAACAAAGGAGGCTCTTCATAATGGGTATGCTAGTACTTTCCTAATCCTATGGCACTTGGTAATTTCTACCAAAGTAGATAGGGTGTATTTGTCAAGCAAACCTCTTCCAATGGATTCTTCTCCTCTCCACTTGTTCCCTCTCATAAATGAAATTAATGTTTTATGCCTCCAATAGGGGGCAGTTATTTTAAGTAGAACAATTCTACTCCCTTCTACTTGCCACATTAATAGTTGTCTCCTGTATGGAATCTTATCTTGGACATCTTAGATTTAAACAAACAAACAAACAAACAAAATACAAAACAACTTCAGAAGAGCATCCCAGGACTTCAGGGACTATAAATACAATTCAGAAAACTTTTGGAAGAATGGATTCTTGGGGGTGCCTGGGTGGCTCAGCTGGTTGGGCGACTGCCTTCAGCTCAGGTCGTGATCCTGGAGTCCTGGGATGGAGTCCCACATTGGGCTCCCTGCTCTGCGGGGAGTCTGCTTCTCCCTCTGACCCTACCCCTCTCTGATGCTCTCTCTCTCTCATTCTCTCTCTTTCAAATAAATAAATAAATAAATAAAATCTTAAAAAAAAAAAGAAAGAATGGATTCTAGGAAACAACAAGTATAAGAAAACTGTATTAATAGTTACTATTTAAAAATCTGCCATTCAGAAGATAACCACAAACTTAAAAGAACTTGTCTAATAGCTTTCTTGATTTTAAGCTGATTTTCAGAGACATATTTTCTAGGTAAAATCAAAGGAAGTCGTCTGCATTTTTAGCATTAAATATTGAAAGATGTAATTCAATACTAACACTTTGCAGTCTCTATTCTGTACTTTTAAAAATGCTGATCCATCTTTGTTATGAAGTAGGTAATGCAGACGTTATTAATATTTGTAGATTGAGGAAACTGAGACCTGAGAACTTAAGTGACATGGTTAAGACCTCACAACTACATCATGAAAGGCAGGACCAGAATTCTTGTTCCATTGTTTTATTCGTTGCCATCTATCAGTAAACATTGCATCTTTGATGAATTATGGACATTCCTACTTTATGGTTAAGTATACGAAGACAAAACAAAAAATCTTAATGGGATGTTCAAGGTCACTCTGTAAGAGAAATGAACAGCTAAGGAAAATACACGAGCACTGACTTGAAATCCTTTCCTCAAATCACTTGACCACAATATATATAAGAGTGAAATCTAAAGAGCTCTACAGAACACATTGTGCATTACTGTTCTTAAGGTTTGTCCTAGATAAAAGGTTTCCATTAAAGCCCAATGCTTCTTGGCAAACACTATAGCCTTTGGGTAACTATTTGTCTCCTCTAGAAATTAGAAACAAAAGACAAAAAAAATGGTAAATAATGGAAATAAAACAATCCTCTATGTTGAGCAAAAGTCAGAAAAATTAAATTTTTCACAACTCAAATATAAGATTATGTTCATCAGACAAAGTTTGTAATAGGTATAAACTGTTGTGTAACCAAATAATTAGGATTATATTACAGTAACATTCTGTTAATCGGACTTTTAAAACTTCATTTTAAGTGCAAGAAATCATTACACACCAGATGAATGATTGCCTTTGTGTTCTTAGATTAAAAAAAAAAAATTGGATGCCGTCGTGGAAATTGGTCATTATGCGGGCCCCCTGACCTGCTTCCTTATACTTAGAGAATTCCTCACCTTGTAAGTCTTGGTGACAGCTGTCTCCCACAAAGGAAGTGGAGGATGTCAGATACTCTTTTTCTCTGTGTCACTTGCTGCTAAAGGGGCAGGCATGTGACATAGGCTTTTTAATCAGACATCTATGGGGCCTTTGGCTCAGAGCTGAAAATACAAGCTGTTTCTCTCTATCTTTCTCTCTGTCACTGTCTCTCTTCTAGTGTCAGGACAGTTACTGTTAGCAACAGTCTCTAGTGAAGAAATGGCCAAAGGGCTTCAAGTGCCTGATGTCTGTGGCACCAGCTCTAGGCTGATCATCTTGTCAGTTTGTCTCACACTTTTTCAGTCTTAGTTTGAAAAACTCTGAATCCGTGAAAACCTCTCAGTCCCAGGAAAACCAGGAGCGTTGGTTTCTCCAGCCCGCTTCCTCTAGAGATTAACTCTGGGAAATTTATCTTTGCTGTTTAGCTTTAAGCCTTCCAGAATTTCTGTGAACCACCTAGTATCCTTTCTTTAAAAACAAAACAAAACAAAACAGAACAAGAAACAAAAAAACCCCTACAACTATGGAAGTATAACCCAATATCCTTTTTAAAAATTTTTTTTATTTTTTTATTAACATATAATGAATTATTAGCCCCAGGGGTACAGGTCTGTGAATCATCAGGCTTACACACTTCACAGCACTCACCATAGCACATACCCTCCTCAATGTCCATAACCCAGCCACCCTCTCCCTACCCCCCTGCCAAACAACCCTCAGTTTGTTTTGTGAGTTTAAGAGTCTCTTATGGTTTGTCTCCATCCCGAACCCATCTTGTTTCATTTATTCTCCAATATCCTTTTAATCAAATATTGTTTCGCTTAAATCGGTGAGAGTTGGTCTCTGTTCTTGTTACAAAGAACCTCGACTGAAACACACTTTTGCATGGAAGTTGTTTCGAAACGTGTGTTTCACAGAGACCCTATGTATCCTTTTGGTTGATTCAGCTCCTAGGGTTACTTACAAACCCCATCTGATGTTAGTGAAGCCTTTTAATATTTCGACAGGTGTAGCGAATGCATCAATAGTAAGTATTCTTAGCGGGGTTTTTTTTTAGATTTTATTTACTTATTCATCAGAGAGACAGAGTGAGCAGGAGAGAGCCCAAGCAGGGGGAGTGGCAGGCAGAGGGAGAAGCAGGCTTCCTGCTGAAAAAGGAGCCTGATGGAGGACTTGATCCAAGGGCCCTGGGATCATGACCTGAGCCAAAAGCAGATGCTTAGCCAGCTGAGCCACCCAGGCACCCCTTTTACCATATTTCTGAAATCCTAAGATCTTTCTCATGGATGAGATTGCTGTGAACCATCTCCTCCTGGTGATGAGATAAACGTTGACAGAATGTAAAATCACTTAAAAGTACAGTTGCTAACAGAAAACTAATTTTGCCAGCCCATCCCATCCTATGTCTCCCAAATTTATGAACGCTTATTCTCCAGATGAAAAAATTTTAAAGTAAAAAAAAAAAAAAAAAAAAAAAACAAAAAACAGAAAGAAGAGATGACTTTTAAAAAGCCATTCAACTATTCATCTTTGGAGCCTATCTCAAGCTCTCTGTTGTCTCTCCTCATAGTTACACCATCCCCCCCAACTCCGGCCCCAACATGGGCACCTCTCCTTCAGCTTTTCCTTCATGATATCCTCACACTCCTGCACTTGGTTTTATTTTGTCCTTCGGAGAGAAAAACTTCAGGGAGGATATTTCTGTTCATCAAATGGTTATTAAAGTGTTCCATAAATTGTACCTCTTTATGAAAGAAAGAAAATAGAAGAAGACAAGCAGAAATAAGTATGCATAATTCTGCCACGGCTAACATTTTGGTATTTGTTTTATGTTAACATTCATGTCTATAGCTATAGAATTTTTTTAAGATTGTATTAATTAATTAATTAATTAGAATGAGCAAGGGAAAGACAATGGGAGAAGGAGAGAATCTCAAGCAGACTCCAGAGAAGCAAAGAGCCCAGCACGGGGCTTGATCCCACAACGCTGAGATCATGACCTGAGCCAAAACCAAGAGTCAGAAACTTAACCTACTGAGCCACCAAGGCTCCTTATAGCTATAGAATTTTTTTTTTTTTTAGATTTTATTCATTTATTTATTTATTTGACAGACAGAGAGAGAGAGAGAAAGAGAGGGAACACAAGCAGTAGGAGTACAAGAGGGAGAAGTAGGCTCTCCAATGAGCAAGGAACCCAATGTCAGGCTGGATCCCAGGACCCTGGGATCATGACCAGAGCCGAAGGCAGACATTTAACCACTGAGATACCTATGTGCCCCAGCTATAGAATTTTTAAAATCTGGGGTCAAGGGTGTCTGGGTGGCTCAGTGGGTTAAAGCCTCTGCCTTCGGCTCAGGTCATGATCCCAGGGTCCTGGGATCGAGCCCCCGCATCAGGCTCTCTGCTCAGCAGGGAGCCTGCTTCCCTTCCTCTCTCTCTGGCTGCCTCTCTGCCTGCCTGTGATCTCTGTCTGTCAAATAAATAAATAAAATTTAAAAAAAAAATCTGGGGTCAAACTATATACACTATTTCAAACCCTGTTCTATTATTACTATTGTGAATTTCCCTCCATACATATGCATATAGGTATTTTAAAGGATGGCGCACTTTATAATTTTTAGATGTATCAGGAACATGTTATCAGTGAACTCTTGGACATTTTTAGTTTTTATCAACAATACTCTCAAAAACTATATAGTTTATTTTTTGCAAATAAAAAAGTACATTTTGTGTCTTCTTCTATTTGAGGAATATATTGAATAAGTTTCAGGAACATATTAAACTATTAAATAAACTAGTTGCCATGCTGGTATTTGTCTCGAGGTGGGAGTTCAGAGGAAGTATGATCAGTATCTCTGGAGCAGTATTTGCTGTATATTTCCCCATTACTTTGCTGCTTTTTGCTGGCCTTCATATATTTTATTACCTCAAAGTCCATCATCACCCACTTCCAAAGCCTACCTGCAGGATATTGGTGGAGGCTGTTAATGTCAGTCACACCAGAGAGAGGAGAGTGGGCGGGAAGCTCTTCAGGGGATCTTGGTTGGCTTCTATATCTTAGCTTTATTTTTAACTCTGTGCAATCAATGTTGATGACATTAGACATTTGCTTAATCTCAGTGCATTCAGTCATTCCTTCTTTGGCTCTTTCCTCTCACACCCTAGAGCCTTCTCCTAAGCTACACCCTATGCTTACAGTGACCATATGCTCTCTTTTTCTAGAGTCCCAATTTCAAATATTCTGTTGCATTGCCAAATCAGATGTCAGACCATATGCTTCATATTTTCTTTGGGGAAATATCTTCACTTACCTATGCTTCGGTTCCCTAAATTCTGCCCAACAAGATTTCTATTGGTTTTGCAAGACAGTTTATGAAAAAGGTTATTAATCCGAAACATAGCTCAGATGTCTTCTCTTACAGGAAGCATTCCTTCATTGCCTTCTTTCCTTTGATGTGGCTTGTAAGTGCTCCCAGAGCTCTCTACGGTTCCCTAGCAAGGCACAACTGAAACCACAGATTTCCCTCACGCACTCATCAGAATCACCATCCTTGGCATATTTGGGGAAAGCGAAGGGTGAGAAGGGTTGCTCCACATCTATTATGAATTCATTACCGTAAACTCTAGTCTACAGTCTCTTTCTTCTTCCTGATAGCCTAGCGATCTGAATATTCCCCAGCAGCACAATTCCCCATCTTGGTTGTTTCAGTCTAGAATAATACCGTGGGGGAGGGGATGGGACTTCCATGTGAACTTTCCATTCTAAGTTTAGTTGCGCAGTCTAGAGTCTAATAAAATCTTAAAAAAAAAAAAAGAAATTTACATTATAATGTAGAACAGCATTAGTTCTTGTATTTATCTTTCCTTTCTCTTCTGCTTTTAAATAGGGAGCTCCAGGGTGGCTCAATAGGTTGGGCAGCTGCCTTCAGCTCTGGTCATGATCCCTGGATCCAGGGATCCAGCCTAGCATCAGGCTCTCTGCTCAGGGGAGAGCCTGCTTCTCCCTCTCCCTCTGCCTCCTGTTCTCCCTACTTGTGCGCTCTCTCTATTTCTCTGTCAAATAAATAAAAATTTAAATAAATAAATAAACAGGGAGCTCCAGGCCAAAAAGAAATAAGAAAATGGACCAACTGCTGAATCTAATTGCCTCCTAATGGATGAGAATATGATATAGACTGTGGTCCTTCTCTGCAGCTTCTCTGCACAGCTAGCCAATGCATGAAGAAGTTTACATGGTTTCAGGGCATCCATGGACCTGTCTACAAGATTTCTGTATCTCAGGATAAGAGTTCCTATTATATTTATATGTGTTCTAGGCACCAGAGAGGCAGACATTAATCAAAGAATCACATAGACAGATGTAAATTATCACAGTAATTTTAGGTGCATAACAGGATAGTTGTCATAGGCAGAGAGGTCCCCGAAGTCTTCTCTGGTGAAGTGCTGATTGAGGTAAAGTCAAACCAAAGGGTAGAGAGAATCTAGATAGAATAAATAGTGTGCACAAAATCCCTGAGGCTGGGAGGCACAGGCCAATTTACGGAATGGGAAGGCCAGTGTGGCTGACGGACAGAGAATGAGGGAGAGAACTAGTGAAAGGAAGGCCGGAGAGAGAGGCCAGTTATGAAGGTCCTCATAGACCAGTTAAGGAACTTGGTCTTTATTCTAGGAGCTTTGGGAACTGTTCATGGCAGAAGGGTGATAACTGGTTTTGGTTTTGAATCAAAGCTCTGGCTATCGGGACGCCTGGGTGGCTCAGTTGGTTGGACGACTGCCTTCGGCTCAGGTCATGATCCTGGAGTCCCGGGATCGAGTCCCGCGTCGGGCTCCCGGCTCCACAGGGAGTCTGCTTCTCTCTCTGACCTTCTCCTCGCTCATGCTCTCTCTCACTGTCTCTCAAATAAATAAATAAAATCTTTAAAAAAAAAAAAAACTCTGGCTATCATGTGGAGAATGAATCAGAGTGGATAGGGAGAGATCAGTTCAGACACTGTGACTCTAGCTCAAGGAAGAGAAGAGGGTACTTTGAAGTAGAGAGATGGCTGTGGAGGGAAACAGAAGTGGTTGGGTTCAAGGACTCGCCAGAAGTGAAATTAATAGAATGGAGAGATGAGTTGGAAATGAGGGAACAGGTGTGAGAGAGAGAGAGAGAGAGAAATGTTAACAAGAACATCTGGGTTTTGAACTTCCCTGATAGATTAAATGGTGGTGCCATTCAGAGAGATCACGCATGCTAAGAGGGGACCAAATTTTGGTGGGGGAAGATATTGGGTTCATTTCGCACTGTTGAAACTGAGAAGTCAATCTTTTCACTTGTAGGTATTAGTCTGATCAGGCTGCCATAGTAAAATACCACAGATAGGTTGCCCTCAACAACAGACATTTTCTCACAGCTGTGGAGGCTGGGAGTCCAACACCAAAGTGCTAGCCGGCTATGTTTCTGGTGAGACCTCTTTTTCTGGCTTGCAGAGAGTTGTCTTCTCACTGGACATTCACTGGCCTTTTTTTCTGTGCAGAGAGAGAGAGAGAGAGAGAGAACATGCACAGGAGAAGTCTTCTCCTTCTCCTCCTCCTTCTTCTTTTAAAGATGTATTTATTTATTTTAGAGAGAGAGCATGAGCAGGAGGGGCAGTGGGAGAGGGAGAGAGAACCTCAAGCAGACTCTGCACTGAGCACAGAGACCGCCATAGGGCTCCTTCCCAAGACCCTGAGATCACGACCTGAGCCCAAACCAAGAGTTGGATGCCTAACCAACTGAGCCACCCAGACGCCCTTCTTCCTCTTTTTATAAGGACACCGGTTCTTTTGGATTAAGACCTCACACTTAGGATCTCATTTAATCCTAATTACCTCCTTAAAGGCCATATTTCCAAATATAGTCACATTGAGGGTTAGAATTTCAACGTAAGAATTGAGGGGGGGAGACACAATTCCATAACAAAGTGTATTTATTAAAGAGTAGATAAAATCACAGACTTTCAAGTAAAACAAAACCGAGTTTAAAAATCTGACTCCCACAACCCAAAAACTCCATCATTAGATGCATGAATAAATAAATAGTGATATTACTCATATAATGGATTTTTCTAAAAGATTTTATTTATTTATTTGAGAGAGAGAGAGAACATGAGCACAAGTTGCAGAGGGGGAGGCAGAGGGAGAAGCAGACTGCCCGCTGGGCGGGGGGACCCTGGAATCATGACCTGAGCAGACTCTTAACATACTGAGTCAGCCAACCAGCCGCAATGGATTATCAGAGAGCGATGAAAAGAGTTATAAGGTACTGAGACACACAGCATGGATGGATCTCAAGGTAATTATGCTGAATGACAGTAGCCAGACTGAAAACAGAATGTGTGATTTTATTTAAATAAAATCCTAGAAAACGCAAAATAGTCTATAGTGACGGAAAGCAAATCAGTGATTACCTGGGGCCAGGGTGGAAAGGAGGGACAGCAGGGAGGGCTAACAAAGGGGCGTGAGAAAGCTTGGGTGATGGACAAGTTCATGATTTTGATGGTGGCAGTAGGGTATATACATACATCAAGAGGTATCAAATTCTATTTTTTTTAAGATTTTATTTATTTATTAGACAGAGATCACAAGTAGGCAGAGAGGCAGACAGAGAGAGTGAGAGGGAAGCAGGCTCCCTGCTGAGCAGAGAGCCCGATGTGGGGCTCGATCCCAGGACCCTGAGATCATGACCTGAGCCGAAGGCAGAGGCTTTAACCCACTGAGCCACCCAGGTGCCCCTCAAATTCTACATTTTTAAATATGTGCAATTCATTCCACATCATTTAAGTTTTAATCAAGCTGTTAAATTTGCGGGGGGGGGGGTGCTGGAGAGAATCAAAGGAGACTCTCTCCATGTCCTCTCAAAGGCCTAAAAGTCTTTCTTTACCCCTAAGTGAAGACCATGTGGCTTTCAATTCAGGTGGCCAGGTGTTTGGCCCAGGCCTCTGAGGATGCTCTGGATCTCTTTAGAGGAACTTTTTTGGGGCTAGCTGAGCTTCTGTGACCTTCTGCCTTTTGCCCCACCTTCCTGTTGCCTCATTTGCTATTCCGAAACCAAAGATAAGAATGGATTTCCTGGCCCTTAGCAGGTGTGGAATAAAATGTACCAGCTGATCGCATTGAATGAAATCTGTATAGTTTATGATTGAAAGTTTTCTTTTCATTTGTTTCATAAGCATTTACTGAGCACCAGCTAGATGCAAGTTGTTGTGCACGTAGTTACTGAGCAATTTCCGCACACCTTGGATATGGGCCAAGGTGTGATTTACTTTGGTCACCAAAATGTGCTAGAAGTGACTTGTGTGCCAGTTCTTGGCCTTGAGAGACCTTGCATACTTTCCAGTTTCACGCTTATAACCCTGACAGTCCACGTGGCTAAGCCCAGGCTGGTCTGCTGGAAGATGAGAGACACACGGCTTCATCACCCCACTTCCCCAACTGTTGATGTCAACACATGAATGAGTCCAGTGGGACCAGAAGAGCTCCCCATGGAAGCCCGGTCCCAGCTGCGGACCCATAAAACCACAAGTTAAATAAATGGCTGTTCAGGGGCTCCTGGGTGGCTCAGTCGTGAAGCATCTGACTTTGACTCGGGTCAAGCAGGAAGCCTGCTTCTCCCTCTCCCACACCCCCTGCTTGTGCTCCTTCTCTCGCTGTGTCTCTCTCTGTCAAATAAATAAAATCTTAAAGTGAATTAATAAATAAATGACTGTTTAAGTCACACACACATACTTATACACACACCTGGTTCCTGCTCTTATTACTAGTGCCTAAGTGACTTGGTCAAGTTATTTAACCATCTCTGCCTCAGTTTTCTCACTTTAAAAATGGGTATTTTTTAACTACTCATTTGACGCCCGAGTGGCTCAGTCAGAGGAGCATGCAGCTCTTCCTCTTGGGGTTGTGAGTTCGAGCCTCACACTGGGTGTAGATTACTTTAAAAATTAAAAAAAAAATCAGTCAATAAATAAGAGTATAAAAAGACCTGCTCTGTGCCAGGTCTTTTTATACTCTTATTTGTTGATTGACCAGATACCCGGTCAGCTGAATTGAAAGCCACAATTGAAAGCCGGGGTTGTTGTAAATATTAAATGAGATAGTATTTGTAAAGTGCCTTACACAGGGCTGGACACCTCAATATGTATTTGGAATACAGTAGCAATGATTGTTTTTCTAGTCAAGACCCATATCTTACTCATTTTTGTTTCCCCAACAACTAGCACAGGGTCTTCATAAAGGACACTCAGTAAATGTGACTATTTGGGAACTGAAGCAAGTTCAGTGAATATTCTGATTAAAATCTTCTTGAAGATAATACCATATATTTATCTAAAAGGCGGAAAGAAATCACCATCTCTATTGTTGTGAGTTGAAAAGCCAAGTTTTTGTTACCTTCATTTTCCTTGAAACTCGGACTAGTATTGGAATTCTCTTATCTTCTTGACCCTATCAGCCACATTTCGATACCAGCTGAGAATTCCTTTCTCCTTGAAACACCATCTTCCTTCGGCTCCATGGACACCACACGTCCCTGATTCCCCTTTGATTCCATAAGCCACTCGTCCAGGTTTCCCTGGAGAGCTTGTCCTCTTCGCAGTCTCCAGTAGCTGAACTGCTCTAGGGCTCTAGGCTTGGTCCTTTTCTTCTCTCTGTCTCCATTCCCTCCCTTGGTGATCTCGTTCTCATGGTTTGTTTGTTTTTAAAGTTTATTTATTTCTTTTAGTCATCTCTATCCCCAATGTGGGGGTTGAATTCATGAACCTGAGATCAAGAGTTGTCTGCTTTTTCAACTGAGCCAGCCAGGCACCCCTCACCGTCATGGTTTTAAATATCATCTCTAGGGGATGCCTGGGTGGCTCAGTCATTAAGTGTTTGCCTTCAGCTCAGGTCATGGTCCCAGAGTCCTGGGATCGAGTCCTGTGTCGGGTTCCTTGCTGGGTGGGGAGCCTGCCTCTTCCTCTCCCACCCTCCCTGTTTGTGTTCCCTCTCTCACTGTCTCTCTCTGTCAAATAAATAAATACAATCTTTAAAAAATATATCCTCTCTGTATACTGGCAATCCCAAATTTCTATCAGTGGCTCAGGCTTCTCACCTGAGATATATATAGATATCTATATATATCTTACCTGAGTATAAACACACACACACACACACACACACACACACACAACTGCCCGTGCGACACAGCATTTGGTTATTTAATAGGCATTGGAAACTTGATGCATCCAAAACTTGATTTCTGATTCTGTCCCCTTCACCTCAAACCTAGTCCTGAAATTTTCCCTATCTCAGTGTATAACAGCGCTATCTTTCAAGTTCCTTCTACTGTTAGAAGAGCTTAAAATCCAGGGGACAGTTCTCCTGGGATATTTCCAAATGTTCTGCTTCAGATGACACGTAGCCACCAGGGGTGAAGGGTAGGAGATGAGTCACAACAACTCTCAGAACTTGCCAGTCCCAGCTTGAGGGCTTCTGTGGTCTCCTGCCTCTGCAGCAACTTCTCTTGTCTTTCATCACTTTTCCTTCTCTTCCTTCTAGGTGATAGGACAGACACTCTGATAAGTTGATTAGTTTAAGGTGATCTTTTTTCAACAAGCTTTGGGTCCCTAAAAAATCTCCTCTATTAGTGGGCTCCTCTGCTTGTATCTTATAACAAGCTGCTTTTCCTTGCTGAATTATTCCAAGATAATGTATATATTTAATAGAAACCTTCAATGTCTTTAATTCAAAACAGTAAACATTAGCCCCCATAACATGCCCAGTGGAATACTTTGTGGGGCAAGATAGGCATTTGGTACCAGTCAAAAATATACTTGGCCATCTACTTATGCTTTTTTTCATGAATAAATGTCCTCTGTTCCTGGAGGTTAATTCATAGGTATCATTTTAATATTTTTTAAATCTTCTTTTCTTCAGACGAGTTTCCCATGCAAAGAGTTCAATTCTCTTTAGAGAAGAGTATTACTTTTATTAAAATACAGATTTTAGGGGCACCTGGGTGGCTCAGTGGTTAAGCCTCTGTCTTCGGCTCAGGTCATGATCTCAGGGTCCTGGGATCGAGTCCCATATCGGGCTCTCTGCTCTGTAGGGAGCCTGCTTCCTCCTCTCTCTCTCTCTGCTTGCCTCTCTGCCCACTTGTGATCTCTGTCAAATAAATAAAATCTTTAAAAAAAGATACAGATTTTAGGGGCGTCTGGGTGGCTCAGTGGGTTAAAGCCTCCGCCTTCGGCCCAGGTCATGGTCTCAGGGTATGGGGATTGAGCCCTGCATCAGGCTCTCTCCTCGGCGGGGAGCCTGCTTCCTCCTCTCTCTCTGCCTGCCTCTCTGCCTACTTGTGATCTCTGTCTGTCAAATAAATAAATAAAATAAAAATATATATACATATATATTATTTATTTATTTATTTATTTGTGCGAGAGAGAGAGAGAGAGAGAGAGAGAGAGAGAGCAGGAGAGCACAAGCAGGTGGGAGGGGCAGAGGCAGAGGGACAAGCACACTCCCCGCAGAACAGGGAGCCCAATGTGGGACTCGATCCCAGGACCCTGAGATTATGACCTGAGCTGGAGGTAGGTGCTTAACCAACTGAGACACCCAGGTGCTCCCCACTTTTGAAAAGATTTTATTTATTTATTTATTTGAGAGAGAGAACATAAGTGGGGAAGCGGAAATGGGGAGGGAGAGGGAGAGAGAGAATCTCTCAAGCTGACTCCACACTGAGGGCAGAGCCTGACATGGGACTTGATCTCAGGGCCCTGAGATCATGACCTGAGCGGAAACCCAGAGTGGGTCGCTCAATTGTTGGAGCCACACAGGCACCCTCAAAAGAGTATTCCTGAATGAAATGTAGTCTCTTTCCTTTTTCCTAAGTTTATCCAGAGTCTGGAGGAGTAAATTTGCATGGGATGGCTCACACTGCATGAAGTTCCAAAATTATTTCATATCCACTTTCTTACTTAATTCCATTGCTGTCTTAACTCTAATACTATTTTACCCTAATTTTATTACTGCTATTACTATTGTACTTTTACCACCACTGCCTTTCATCCCGGAATTGAAGCGGTACCACACCCTTACAAATTGATTATTTGTACAGCTTCCTAACAGATTCTCTGACTCCACATTCTTTGCTCGAATTCAGCATACATTCCACTATTAAAATAAAAACTCAGATTTACTGAATCTGGACTACTTGTTATTTCTTTAATCCTTCTGCCCTTTGTTCTTTTATAGGGCTTTACAATTTTCAAGGTTTTTTTTTTGTATTTACTATATTGCTTAATTCTTATAATTGCCCTGCAAAGTATTATTAATCCTCCTCTAACAGATGAGGAAGCAACATATACAGGGAAGAACTATTAGCTAAAAAAATGATAAGTAAGTAATATATGTCAGATTTGTGATTCAAACCCAGATATTTTGTTCCAACTCAAGCATTTTTGGAAAACAGAGATGCCTCTATCCCTCTGCTTAGCCCCCTTCTTAACAAACTGACGTTATCCTCAGCCCCTTCTGGACAATGGTCCTAGTTTCCCTGTTTGTACCAAATACTTCATACTTCCTAGCAATAGTTTTGTAGATGTTTGACCCAAATGGTGTCATTCTAATTCTCCATTCCAGGAAACTGGAAATGGATCATAGAGACTCTGATAAGTTGTTGGGAACTAGTGGATAGGGTGTTGTTGTTGTTTTTTTTCTTACGTGCATATCTTGGTGATTATTTTTTGGAGGCCCCAAACTGACATACCAGGGAGAGAAAGAGAGAAAAGAAGCAGGCAATGAGAAACAGAAATGAAGGAAAGATTAACCTTGGTTCTCAACTTTGCAGTTCCTGGTTCCATACGTTAGTGGGGCCCAGATAAACTTGCTGCTCCTTCTTGAATCTGTGAGAATTTCTTTTTAAATAGATCCTGCTTTATCTAAAGTTTATCAAGTGGATTTTTAGTCTTACTGTCAATGATATCTAAAGCATGTTATTCTTTCCACCCATTTTTTCCTCCTTCCCTCCCATGCTTTTTGCTCATGCCACGCCTTCTGCCAGGAATGCTTTCTTATTCTGTTCTCTCCCTTTCAAAATTCTGCCATCCTTCAAGTCCCAGTTCAAACACAATGTCTTCTCTAAGGGCTTCTTTGTTCATTCCACTTGGGATGAACAATCAGTCTGTATAACTGTAGCATGCACTTGGTAGCAACACATAACACTCATCACAAACTGCTTTATAGAATTCTTCCTGTGCATGTCTCCCCCGGCCTATTGTTGAGAAAACATACAAAGATCTTGACCCATCAAGTTCTGAAAGGAACTGAGGCCTGAGGCACATCTGGATATCAGAAGTGGAGCCATGTGTCATATACATGTAATTGTTCTCACATAGTCAGTATCAATGGATTTCCCTATTGGGTTTGTTACACTGTCTTTGGAATGAGAAAATAAAACTACTGAACCAATACCTACTTGAACTATTGGTACCTCAGGACAGAACAGAGGTGAGGTGGACCTCACCTAAGTTAATTGCTTCCTGGATGCAAAGAGAAAATTTAGCTCAGGATTTCCTAAACTGTATTCAGTTCTGAGATAAGGAACAATAGCCATTTATTATAGAGCCCATAATTGTATAGCAAAAATATTGATGAGACAATAATATTTATTTCTGAATTTATTTAGTATTTGTAATTCCTGTGCCCATGAACAATATTGTCTCCAGATGTGACTGGCAATTATAGTTAAGAAGATAATATTTATATATTTATGTGGTTTTTAAAAATAATTTTACTTATTTATTTGACAGAGAGAGAGAGAGAGATCACAAGTAGGCAGAGAGACAGGCAGAGAGAGAGGGTGAAGCAGGCTCCTTGCTGAGCAGAGAGCCCAACGTGGGGCTTGATCCCAGGGCCCTGAGATCATGACCTGAACCGAAGGCAGAGGCTTAACCCACTGAGTCACCCAGGTGCCCCACATTTTAAACATTTTTAGATAATATTTTATAACCTCTTTCATGAGATGATCTCTACTGTGAGCACTCACAGCTTATGCCCTCAACACTCTCACCTTTTTCTCCACTGGTACTTGGTTGGCAAAACTCCACTGGTACTTGGTTGGCAAAACTCCTGGTATAATGCAACTTCCCACCTACTCAGTCTAATCAACTGGAGGAAAAAAAAATTATGCTCGCTGGACTCACTTTAAAATTGTGATCTCAAGTTTCAAGTGGGTTCTCGGTGTTGTCCAGCCATTCTTTACATTTCCCTAGTTGTTTGACTCACCCATGTTCCAGATGTTGCTATTCCTCTCCAGCCTTCCTCTCTTCCCCATCTTAGCTGACGACTTTGCTTTTTATTTCACTGAGGGAAAAGAAGCAGTCAGTAGAGAACTTTCACAGCTTCTCACCACTAATTCTACCCACTTCCTGCATCTTACCTTCCCTCCTCTTATAAAAGTTGAACTGTTCCTGTTGCTGTCTGAATCCAACCCCTCCCCCTGTGCTCTGGGTCCTATCCCCTTTCGCCCATTCAAGAACTTCACTTCTAAAATTATCCTATCTTTTTCCTATATCAGATTTCCTCATTCTGTGGGATCATTAACATAAATATATAGAAATATATTTAATAGCATGCCTGGGTGGCTCAGCTGGTTAATCATCCAACTCTTGGTCTTAGCTCAGGTCTTAATCTCAGGATTGTGAGTTCAAGCTCCATGCTGGGCTCCATGCAGGTGTGGAGCCTACGAAAGAAAAAGAAAGAAAGAAAGAAGGAAAGAAAGAAAGAAAGAAAGAGGAAAAGAGGAAAAAAGGAAAATAAATACATTTAATATCTCTAGTTTAATAAAAGAATCCCTATCTTGATCTCTCACCCCTCTTTAGACACTGCTCCATTTCTTTAATCCTCTTTATAGGGTAAAACTGGAAAGACCATTTTGTAAATGTGCTGTCCCCTTGTAATCATTTCAGTCTTGAATTCATGCAACAAGGCTTATGCCCTCATCATTCCACTGAGAATGCTCTGATCAAGTCTACCATTGCCCTCCATATCACTAAATTCAATGCCAAGTTCTCAGTCTTCACCACACTTCACCTCTTAGTAGTATTCAATGTAGTTGATCTTTTCAGAATGCATGCTATGCTTGTCTCCAAGAAAATTCTCTCTCCTGATTTTCCCCTATATCTTTGGCTCCTTCTTTACAGTCTGCTTTGTTGGTTCCTCCTCATTTTTTGGACAAGTGAATGTCAAAGTTGGGGTTCCCCAAGGCTCAGTTCTTCTTTATTTGTCCTTATTCCCTGGGAGATCTCAGACATTTTCATGTTTTTGTAAGCCATATACATATACTCTTTTCCTTTTCTTTCTTTCAGTTCCTTTCCCTTCCCTGTAATCTTAAAAAGTAGCAAGGTCATGAAAAATCAAGGAAAGAGTAAGAAACTGTTCCAGAATGAGAAAGATTAAAGAAACATAATTCTGAGCTGAACCTTTTTTTTAAAGATTTATTTATTTATTTATATTTTTAAAAAAGATTTTATTTATTTATTTGACAGAGATCACAAGTAGGCAGAGAGGCAGGCAGAGAGAGGGGGGAAGCAGTCCCCCTGCTGAGCAGAGAGCCCGATGCGGGGCTCCATCCCAGGACCTGGGATCGTGACCTGAGCCAAAGACAGAGGCTTTAACCCACTGAGCCACCCAGGCGTCCCAAAGATTTATTTATTTTAGAGAGAGAGAAAGAGTATGAGCAGGAGAGGCAAAAAGAAAGATCGAGAGAGAGAGAGAGAAAGAGAGAGAATCTTAAGCAGATTCAACACTGTGCACAGAGACTGATGCGGGGCTTGATCTCATGATCCTGAGATCATGACCTGAGCCAAAACCAAGAGTCAGCACTTAACGACTTCACCACACAAGCGCCCCTGAATCCTTTTGATATAAGGTCAATAACATTATATGTTGGTGATATGGCAGCCTTAATTTCTGGATTTCAATGATTTTACTATGGTTAAGCAGGAAGAACACACTAAAGTATTAGGAAGTGATGGGTTACAGAATAGCATTCTCAGTAGGTCATTGAGTCAACATTGACTAACGCGACTAAGGAAAAAAGTTGTTTATGCTGTACTTGCAACTTTCCTGTAAGTTTGAGATCGTTTTTCTCTTCTCTTCTTTTCTTTCCTATTTTTTTAAAAGATTTTATTTATTTATTTGACAGACAGAGATCACAAGTAGGCAGAGAGGCAGGCAGAGAGAGAGAGGAGGAAGCAGGCTCCCTGCTGAGCAGAGAGCCCAATGTGGGGCTTGATCCCAGGACCCTGGGATCATGACCTGAGCCAAAGGCACAGGCTTAACCCCCTGAGCCAACCAGGCACCCCATCCTTTTTTTTTTTTTTTTTAAAGGAAAACTATAGGTTGATGAGATTTTGAGACTCATCTCTCTCTAGCTTATACCCGAGACCACATGTAATTTTAAGGTCAAAATCTTCACTTGGATGGCTAATAGTTTTCAAACTTCAAATGTAAAATTGAACTTTAGATTATAGATTAGATTATTATAGATTATAGATTTAGATTATTTATATTTAGTATAGCCCTTCAACTCCATTTGTCCCTTCCCCATTTACCTAATTGCTTGAGTCAAGCTCCTAAAATTAGCTCCGACTCCTTTTTAACTCTGAGGTCATCACTAAATCCTATTGGTTCTATCACTATATACAACCAGAATCCAATCACCTCTTCCCACCTCTCTCAATATACCACTATTTCAAGCTACCATCACATTTTATCTGGTCTTCTAAGCTAGTTTTTAAAATGGTCTCTATGTTTCTACTCTTGTTCCTTTATACTCAGTTCTCGACTCTATAGCAGACTGATCTTTTCAAAGCATAGAACCAACCTTGTCACTCCTCTACTTAAAATGGATTTCCACCAACATGGAATGAAATCTAAGTTGTACACTCTAAAGATGGGCCATGTGCTACAAAGGCCTTCTATCATCTTGGCCACTAACTAGCTCTTCCCACTCCCCCAATCTCATCTCCTCCACTTTTCCTTCAATCATTGGCCCCAATCATACTGGCTTCTGTGCTGTTGTTAGAGCACATCAAGGACTCTGCACCTCGTTCCATTTGTATCAACTGATCGCACATCATAGATTTTCTAACATTTCTTTAAAGAGGCCTTTCCTGATTGCCTTATCTAAAATGGCACTTCTTATTCCTTTACAGTTTTTTTTTTAAAGATTTTTATTTATTTATTTGACAGACAGAGATCACAAGGTGCCCACCCAGGTGCCCCCCTTTACAGTGTTTTATTTAATAAAATTTTTATTTATTTTTAAAATTTTTAAAAATTTTTTAAGATTTTATTTATTTATTTGACAGACAGAGATCACAAGTAGGCAGAGAGGCAGGCAGAGAGAGGGGGGGAAGCAGGCTCCCCGCCGAGCAGAGAGTCCTATGTGGGGCTCCATCCCAGGACCCTGAGATCATGACCCAAGCCGAAGGCAGAGGCTTAACCCACTGAGCCACCTAGGTGCCCCAATTTGATAAAATTTTTTTAAAAAATTTTAAAGTTTTTATTCTGATTGCAGTTAGTTAACATACAGTGTTGTATTAGTTTCAGGTGCACAATATAGTGATTCAACATGGTTTTATTTTTCGTAGTCGGACGTATTATCCATTGTGCAACTGGCCCTGCACTCAACATGGTTTTATTTTTCTTCATTGCATTTATCAACACCTGGCATTATATTATGTTTGTTTATTTATTTTTTAACTGCTGGTGTTTTCTACAGGTATCTGTAAGTTATCCTGGACTTTTCTTCTCATATGTATTGCCATATCTCAGCACTGAGAACAGCGCATCCTACCTAAGAAGTACTTAAATGAGGGGCATGTGGGTGGCTCAGTGGGTTAAGCCTCTGCCTGCGGCTCGGGTCATGATCTCAGGGTCCTGGGATCGAGCCCCACATTGGGATCTCTGCTCAGCGGGGAGCCTGCTTCCCACCCCCCCCCCGCCTGTCTCTCTGCCTAGTTGTGATCTCTCTCTCTCTGTGTCAAATAAGTAAATAAAATCTTTAAAAAAAGAAGTATTTAATGAATATTTGTTCAGAATGAATGGGAATGTTTACTATTAAAATGACCAAATGAAGATGATACAGAAAGATTTGCCAAGAAGGAAGAGGAAGGCTTTGAAGTAATACCTTTCAAAAGGCAGAGTTTTGAGAATAAATAAAGGTCATATATTACACTGATTAGAGAAAAAAGTAGTAAGGGAATCATGTCAGAGGCACAAATCTATTAGTATCTGTACTTTTCCTTTTCTTCTTTCTGTTTATCTATGTAGAAGGAAAGTTTTTGGATAAGAGAAAATTATAAATTATGTAGGAATGTAATTCAGTAACAAGCTATGTAGTATAGTCAGTCATTGGAATTATTCCACAAACTGAAACAACGTTACACATATATCTAGAAGGTCTTTTGATTTTCAAAGATGTGTTTGATTATAAAGAAGGCAGCCAAATACATATTCCAAAAGATTTTTTTACTCTGAGATGAAGAATTCAGGGTTTGTTAAAGGAGGGTTTCCTAGGTCTGAAAGTATTCATGGTGGAGTGGGGAAGAGGATGTAGTAATTCAAATTAGCTATTGGTAAAAGTTACTGCTTAGAGAGAAAAATACCAATTTTTACTTTGCATATAAGTGACCACTTTGTGCTTATTTTTTAAAATCATTTTGTATTCCTGTTATTCTACTAAAGGATTTAATTTTTAAAGCATAATTTATTGGAAAACTGCTAATTCTCTCTTAGTTAAACATGTCTCTGAAAAGTCTGGCTATTTGCATCCTGAAGCTATAACAATGTAACAAGAAGTTGCATAGAAAATTTTGAAAGAAGCAGTCCAAAGCAACAGGTATGATTTTTCAGAGTGAGGTACCAGACCACCCAGCAGAAATTTCAAAACAAATTTCCATTAGTTAGATAGTTCTTAAAAACCACAAGAGTGGGGCACCTGGGTGGCTCAGTGGGTTAAGCCTCTGCCTTCGGCTCAGGTCATGATCCTGGGGTCCTGGGATTGAGCCCCACATCGGGCTCTCTGCTTGGCAGGGAGCCTGCTTCCCTTCCTCTCTCTCTGCCTGCCTCTCTGCCTACTTGTGATCTCTCTCTGTCAAATAAATAAATAAAAATCTTAAAAAAAAAAAAGGTTTAAAAAAAAAACCCACAAGAGTCAGGCAATGGAAAATGAGACTGCAGTTGTGAAGTGGTATTCTTTAGATAAAACAATGTTATGTATCCTGTGCCCTTCTAACTAAGGTAGAGGACGGGAGGGTGCTGGCCCTTTTACCACTGGTGTAGTAGTAGGGATTCCTATAGGATTACTCAGAAAACTTTGGTCACAAAGATGGGGTATAAAGGACTGATAATCTGACTTCCCAGAAAATCCAGAGGACAAGAAAGTGATGGCTGGTCAGGCTCTTTGCTTTGGAGAGGATATACCCAATTGCATTAGGACCAGTAAACTCTCTCAGAATTTGTCAGGACAAATGATGCATGAAGCTTCCCACAGACCTGATGTGGGCCACACAGGGGAGAAAGAACCAGTCCAGAGATCTTTCTGACTTCTACCTAAGAGAACTTCCTGATAGGTCAACGGGGCTCTCACAGAAAGAACTGCATGATGTGGGTATCCAAAATAATCTGCAGCCAAAGGAGGAGTAGCCCCAAGAGGAATAGAATATATGTCCTGTGTCCGATGTTGTTGGAGGAGTTAGCGCTTGATTGACCAAGCAGGAGTCTCTGAGGAACAAGACAAAAAATCAGTTTTAAACATCTGCCAGTCCCAGCAAGTACAAGGTCATCTCACTGTAGTACCGGCCAAGTAAGACCTTTCTGCTTTCTTATCCGAAGTGCCTTTCTGAACTGTAATCCAGAGGTTCCATCGTAGCACTACTGAGTAGAAAAGAAAGTAAGTAGAAAAGACAGAAAACAGCTGACCACATTCCTTTTCTCTAACTTTCCTTTCTAAATGTCAAATTGAGGTTGAATTTTGTGATTTAAAGAGATTGTAAGATAAGGGAGCAGAAATGTCATAAGACTTGCTGGAATTTTCATCTTGGTCACAGGGGGAAAAACCTCACCCTCTGAAATCATGTCAAGAGAACAGTTATGTTTTGACTATATCTCACAAGTCACATTAACTCAATGTAACAAATACACAGATTTTCCATTGTACGGTTAGTGGAAACCTCTCAGAACTTGCAGGTACAAATCTTAGGAGGAAATGCACATTGCAAGCCCAAATTTATAAAATAAAAATTGTGCAATTTCAGTATTGGTTTCATTCACCAGTCACTACAGTAGAATCCTGAAATAAAATGAATGTAGAAAACAGCTCTATGGAAGAAAGAAATGTAAAATCTGGATGAAAAAATCCAGTCCTCCTAAAGTAGGAAAAAAACGCAGTGTAGTTCCAGTGAGAAGATTAGCAAACCAAAATGTATTTAAAATACACATTTGGGGCGCCTGGGTGGCTCAGTGGGTTAAGCCTCTGCCTTCAGCTTGGGTCATGGTCTCAGGGTCCTGGGATTGAGCCCTGCGTCGGCCTTTCTGCTCGACGGGGAGTCTGCTTCCCCGTCTGCCTGCCTCTCTGCCTACTTGTGTTCTCTATCTATCAAATAAATAAATACATAAATAAATCTTTAAAAAAAATAAAATACACATTTTAGGGGTGCCTGTCTCATTCTTTTGGTAGAGCATGAGACTGTCAATCTCAGGTTGTAAGTTTGAGCCTCACATTGGGTTTAGAGATTACTTTAAAAAAAATTAAAATTTATCTTTTAGCCATGGTTTTTAAGATGAATAGTTACCAAAAATCTCATCCAAACTTTCTGTAACAGCTAGCCTTCTAGATATGATAGATTCTAATAAACAATATCAATTTTAAAGGAATAACATTATCATGAAACTATTTATTTATTTATTTGAGTGAGAGAGAGGGAGAAAGAGCATGAGCATAATGTTGGGGGAGGGACAGAGGGAGAAGGAGAGAGAATCTCAAGTAGTCTCCATGCTCAGTGAGGAGCCTGATGTAGGGCTCAATCTGGATCTCACAACCCTGGGGTCATGACCTAAGCCAAAATCAAGAGTTGGACACTTCACCCACGGCGCCACCCAGGCATCCCATTATGAAACTATTTTAATTCTCTATTCTAAAATCATGGGTATCAATTAAGGAGTATGAATTCAAAATAAGGCTAGGGATAACAGCACTAGTTAGAATTAGATCCAGTTATGGTGAGTAAAACCAATAATAATAATAATGCATTACATGTATAAGGATTCATTCTCTACAAAAGAAGTTTGGAAGTTAGCATTTCACATAGGTTGGAACTTCCACAAAGTCATAAGGGACCTAAATCCTTCCAGTTCATCACTTCACCATTCCCATGGTGCACTCCTGTACTCTGGTTCAAGATGGCTGCTAGATTCAACCACCATATCTATGGTCCAGGCAGCAGGAAGGAAGAAAGGAGAAGAGCCCATTCCTTCTCTTTGAAGGAAATGTCTCAGTTCCTTCTCTTTGTCAGAATACATGGCTACAAGGGAGATCAGGAATTATAGTCTTTTAACTATGCACATTCTAATTTTGAATAAGTTTGGGGTTTTGTTACTAAGGTGGAAAGAGAAAATGGATGTTGCAGCAAGCCACCAGGAGTCCCTGGCAAAGAGACTTAAATATATTTCTTCTAATAAAATGATTAGGTCAAACCTTGATTACTAGCAAATTAGAATTACTGATAAAGATCCTTACTGGTACTATAGATAAGATTTTCTTTAAATGCTTGCTTTCTCCGTGAAGAGAACATTTTTGTCACTTGGAACCAAGGAAAGACTACGATCTATTAGTAGGAAACTCAGTAACTTATTATATTATTTAAGCTCTCTGTTTCATTGAGAAGACAAGCATCTCAGAAATTTCTAAAACAAATTTGTGAATGTGTTCATTCATGCTGTTACTCATATAATAAATATTTACTGAATAGGTATTGGGGAAGAAAAAGACATGATTTTTGTTTTCAAAAATTTAAAATCTGGTGAAGGTAATTATGAATATTTTTAAATGTATCAAAGTCTTATAGATGCTGTAAGAAAGTATGTACCAGGTGTTATGGAGTTATAGAAGAGAAAGATAATTTCATAAAAGAGATCAAAAGTTATGTATCCAAATTAAGGCAGAAAGTGATGATGGAATTAAATTAAAATTATTATGCAATTTAAACTATACCAAAAACCATAAAAAATAACACAGTGGACATCCATTAACAAACCATTTACTTTATGAACTGACAGGGCACACTTTATTAAAAATGATCCAAAAACCTGGATTTTGGTATAGAGTTTGAAATTATTAGCATTCATGTATACAGGCATAAACATTATAAACTACTGATCTTCCACAACAAAATGTTATTGTCATTAGAGAATTAAAGAGTAGTAAGAATCTTTCTGAAATTGGAGAACTGTTAGGGATCTTCCAATACGTTCTAAAGCAACAGTGTTTTTCATTTAATACTTCTTTATTTTTGAGGCACCTGGGTGGCTTAGTGGGTTAAAGCTTCTGCCTTCGGCTCAGGTCATGATCCCAGAGTCCTGGGATGGAGCCCCGCTTCAGGCTCTCTGCTCAGCGGGGAGCCTGCCTCCTCCTCTCTCTCTGCCTGCTTCTCTGCCTTGTGATCTCTGTCTGTCAAATAAATAAATAAAATCTTTTAAAAAACTCTTTATTTTTAGGTTAGGTAGACTCTGATAGAACTTAGACGTAAACTTTTTTTTTTTTTTTTTTTTTTAATTTGCAGCTTATTTTGTATGTGGCAAAGGGAAAAGGGACTGAAAAATGTCTTGGGGGGAGGGATGGGAGTTGGTGGCTAGGGTGTGGATTTCCCTTGACTCAGAAGAGGAAAGTGGTAATTTTCCTCCCTTTACCATGAAAGTTATTTGTAACTTTTAAAGTTGCTTTTCTGCAAAACATATGTATTTAAGGAAAATTTCTGATATGACCAAAATCTAAATTCTAGGCCTGTGGCAAGTACTACAAGGGAACGTGGGGTCACTGCCAAAGCTCTGTGTGCCTGGTGTGGGGAATGCACCAGGGAACAAGAACTCCATTAAAATGGCTGACACAACATCAACACAGAGGCAGTCTCCCTCTTTGGCCATATACTTTCTTTCCATTGTTAAAACATAGAGTTCCTTCTCAGTAGTTTCTTTACATTGCTAAAAATGAGTAACTTTATAACCACTTTTTTACATTGTTAAAAAAGTAATCAAATCTAGATTGCTAGATCATAATCTAAAAACTTGTAAAAGATATATATGACCAGTTTCAATATTTTGAAAGCAGGATAGGGGAAATCCTCAAGTTCTAGAAAAAGGAAAACAGACAAACAGAGCATAAGGGGAAGATGACACCAAGTACATGCTGAAGCCCAGTAGGGATGGGGAACATGCTATGAGACTGAAACACTAAAAAAAACCTGACTACTGATGCATGTAACAGCATGGATGAATCTCGAAATAAATGTGCCAGGTGAAAGAAGCAACACAAAACAGAATACAGAGTGTATGATTCCATTTATAGAAAACTCTAGAAAATGCAAACTAATTTATAGTGACAGCAGATCAGTGGTTACATGAGGATGGGAGAAAAAATGTAGGAGAGAGAAATTACAGAGAGGCACAAGGTAGCATTTTTGGGTAATGGTTTGGTCATTATTTTGACTGTTGTGATGATTTCATAGGTACACACATACCTCAAAATTTGTCAAATTGAATACATTAAATATGTGCAGAAACGGTCAGATACATTCAGAAGAATGTATCTTTTTCACTTTTTCACACCATATACAAAAATAAATTCAACATGGATTAAAGACCTAAACGTGAGACCTGAAACCATAAAAATCCTAGAGAGAACACTGGTAGTAATGTCTCTGACATCAGCCATAGCAACATTTTTCTAGATATAGCTCTGGGGACAAGAGGAACAAAAGCAAAAATAAGCTTTGGGGGGCTCCTGGGTGGCTCAGTGGGTTAAAGCCTCTGCCTTCAACTCAGATCATGATTCTAGGGTCCTGGGATTGAGCCCCACATCGGGCTCTCTGCTCAGCAGGGAGCGTGCTTCTTCCTCTATCTCTGCCTGCTTCCCTGCCTACTTGTGATCTTTGTCTGTCAAATAAATAAATAAAATCTTTAAAAAAATAAGCTTTGGGACTGTATCAAAATAAAGATCTTCTGCACAATGAAGGAAATGATCAATAAAACTAAAAGGCAGTCTATTGAATGGGAGAAGATATTTGCAAATGACATATTTGATAAAGGATTGGTACCCAAAATATATAAAGAACTTATACAACTCAAGACCCAAAAACCAAATAATCCAATTTAAAAATGGGCAGAAGACACGAACAGACATTTCTCCAAAGAAGACATCCAGATGGCCAACAAACACATGAAAAGATGTTCAACATCACTCATCATCAGGGAAATGCAAATCAAAACCAGATGAGATACCACCTCACACCTGTCAGAATGGCTAAAGTCAACAACACAGGAAACAACATTACTACCTGTGTTCTCTGGCAAGGATGCTGATAAAGGGGAACCCTCTTGCGCTGTTGGTGGAAATGTAAACCAGTGCAACCACTCTGGAAAAGAGTGTAGAGTTTCCTCAAAAAGTTAAACTAGAACTACCCTACCATCCAGCAATTGCACTACTAGGTATTTATCCAAAAGATACAAAAATACAGATTCGAAAGGGGTATATGCCCCCTGATGTTTACAGCAGCATTATCAATAATAGCCAAACTATGGAGAGAGCCCAATTGTCCACTGACTGATGAATGGATAAAAAAGATGTGGTAAGCGTGCGTGCGCGCACACACACACACACACACACACACACACACGAATATTACTCAGCCATAAAAAAGAATAAAATATTGCCATTATGCAATGACATGGACGGAGCTAGAGTATTACGCTACATGGAATAAGTCAGAAAAAGACAAATGCCACATGATTTCACTCATATGTGGCATTTAAGAAACATAACAAATGAACAAAGAAAAAAATGAGAAAAGGGAAAAAATGGGAGAGAGGCAAACCAAGAAATAAATTCTTTAAATATATATATATATTTTTAAAGATTTTATTTATTTATTTGACAGAGAGAGATCACAAGTAGACAGAGAGGCAGGCAGAGAGAAAGAGAGAGAGAGAGAGGGAAGCAGGCTCCCCGCTGAGCAGAGAGCCCGATGCGGGACTCGATCCCAGGACCCTGAGATCATGACCTGAGCCGAAGGCAGCGGCCTAACCCACTGAGCCACCCAGGCGCCCCAAGAAATAAATTCTTAATTACAGAGAACAAACTGATGGTAACCAGAGGGGCAGTGGTGTGTGTGTGTGTGGGGGGGAAATGAGTGAGATAGGTGATGGGGATTAAGGAGTGACTTGTCATGATGAACACCAGGTGATGGATGGAGTTTTTAAATCACTATGTTGTACACCTGAAGCTAATATAACACTATATTAACTCTATTGGAAATAAGTAAGTAAGTAAGTAAATAAATAAATAAATAAAGCACAGCCTATTGTATGGCCTTTATACCTCAGGAAGCTGTTAAAAACAAGACATCCAAGCAAGTTCAAGACATCCTTCTTTACATTTTTGTGTATGCAATTTATTTGTTGAAGGAATTTGGTGGTCTGTCCTGCAGAGCTTGCCACATTCTGGATTTTATTGATTGCAAAAAAAAATTCTTATCTTTTAGAACTATGTGATGAAGTATTAATGGGTGAAATCCATAAGAGGGATGGGGAAGAGGAGATTGGCCATGTGTTGGTAATTTTTCAAGCTGAGTGATTGGGATCTGAAGACTCATACCATTCTTCCTAGTTCTTTATGATCTTAAGCATTTTTAAAAAATTTTCTTTAAAGATTTTTATTTATTTATTTGACAGAGAGAGATCACAAGTAGGCAGAGAGGCAGGCAGAGAGAGAGGAAGGGAAGCAGTCTCCCTGCTGAGCAGAGAGCCCGATGCGGGGCTCGATCCCAGGACCCCGGGATCATGACCTGAGCCGAAGGCAGAGGCTTAACCCACTGAGCCACCCAGGCGCCCCTTAAACATTTTTGTAATAAAAAATTAAAATAAAAGAATTCCTGGATCCCCTAAATCTCTTAGGGTTTGAACATAGAGGTCTGTGTTTTCTAATAAAGTCCCTGGGTGATTTTGTTACATATTAAAGAGAATCACTGCCCTAGACCAAAGTAAAGGGCTCTGATGGAAGATGGATGTTGGATGCTTGGCACAAGGTATGGGAAAAGCAGTTTTTGGCTCATGTTCTATTTCTTATCAAATTATAAAAGTTGTACATTAGCTTTTTTCAGAGGGACATTTATGGCTTTGCCTACCTCCTCCACTGCTGAGGAAATTTTCTAATCACTATATATTCATTGACTTTGTTCTTACTCAGTCTTAAAAGTGTGATTTTAATATAAATTTGCTTTATTATATAGGCTTAGTATGATTTGCCTGGATTATTCTGAATTTCAGCCCTACATAAAACTGAAATAGAAAAGTTTGTCTTCTGTATGTCTAGTCTCCTCTATGACACCTTTACTCTCTCAGGTTCCTGGTGTCTTTCCTAATCTTCCAACTAGTTAAAAACCACTGAAAAACTGTATGGGGATGACTGGGTGGCTCCGTGGGTTAAAGCCTCTGCCTTCAGCTCGGGTCATGATCCCAGGGTTCTGGAATCGAGCCCCTCATCAGGCTCCCTGCTTGGCAGGGAGCCTGCTTCCTCCTCTGTCTCTCTGCCTGCCTGTCTGCTTACTTGTGACCTCTGTCTGTCAAATAAAAAAATTTTAAAAATCTTTAAAAAAACAAAACAAAACTGTATGATAAGTTCATTTATGGAAATTTTCTTTTTTTTTTTTTTAAGATTTTACTTATTTATTTGACAGACAGAGATCACAAGCAGGCAGAGAGGCAGGCAGAGAGA